>NW_016814854.1:626227-636347 GCF_001698545.2 Rhinopithecus bieti | reverse complement strand
GCTGGGACTACAGGCGCCCACCACCTCACCTGGCTAGTTTTTTTTTTTGTATTTTTTAGTAGAGACGGGGTTTCACCAGGTCAGCCAGGATGGTCTCTATTTCCTGACCTTGTGATCCGCCTGTCTCGGCCTCCCAAAGTGCTGGGATTACAGGCTTGAGCCACCGCGTCCGGCCTATCTTTGCAATTCTAAAGAAACCCACAGCACTCACTAAATGTTTGATGAATTAAACTGAAACAGTAGAAAGCAATTTTACTCTGGCTAAAGTTACAGGTAAACAAGACTTGGGACTTTAGCACCCCATGAGATGCCATAGTTGACTTCCCTTATATTTCTTTATGATTGCTGAATACTTATGGAGTGACTTTTCTGAAGTGTTAGGTACCAGAAATGGATTTCTTATCCTCAGGAGGCTTCCCATCTGTCAGAGATGCTCAGGGACCTTGGCTAATTGTTATCAGGCTATTATTAATCAAGCAACAATTACTACCAAGGCCTGTAGGAGGCACAGATTTACGTTGAAAACAAGGTGTAGTTTCAGTCTGAGGTAGAACTGATGGGTAAAGAAGCAGTTACAATTGAATATGAGAAGTTACTTAAAGGGGTAAGCAGGTAATGGGAAGGAGGAAGTCATATCTAAACTGGAACTTGAGCCTGGGTCCAGTGGCTCATGCCTGTAATCCCAGCACTTTGGGAGGCCGAAGCAGGCAGATCACTTGAGGTCAGGAGTTTGAGACCAGCCTGGTCAACATGGCGAAACCCCATGTCTACTAAAATACAAAATTAGCTGGGCATGGTGGTGCACACCTGTAATTCCAGCTACTCTGGAGGCTGAGGCAGGAGAATTGCTTGAACCTCAGAGGCGGAGATTGCAGTGAAATGAGATTAAATACTTATTGGCATTACTCTTATCCCTAATATCGCCGTAAAACTTAAAACTGTCAATACTTGTTAGAGTCAGCGTGAAAAGAATTCTGACATCACTGAGTTAAACATAGTGGAAATTAAATTGTTGAAAATAAAATATATATATTCTTTAAATGATAACTAAAATATACATGCACACCCTTATTAGCTTTTAGGGATATTCATTGAAAATGAGGATTTATCTTCACTCAATTTTAACATAACATCTAAACATTAGTTAGAATTGTAAAACATAATTTAAATAAATAATAAAAATTATATATATATATAAGGTAAACATGAAAATCAACATAAAANTTCACCAGGTCAGCCAGGATGGTCTCTATTTCCTGACCTTGTGATCCGCCTGTCTCGGCCTCCCAAAGTGCTGGGATTACAGGCTTGAGCCACCGCGTCCGGCCTATCTTTGCAATTCTAAAGAAACCCACAGCACTCACTAAATGTTTGATGAATTAAACTGAAACAGTAGAAAGCAATTTTACTCTGGCTAAAGTTACAGGTAAACAAGACTTGGGACTTTAGCACCCCATGAGATGCCATAGTTGACTTCCCTTATATTTCTTTATGATTGCTGAATACTTATGGAGTGACTTTTCTGAAGTGTTAGGTACCAGAAATGGATTTCTTATCCTCAGGAGGCTTCCCATCTGTCAGAGATGCTCAGGGACCTTGGCTAATTGTTATCAGGCTATTATTAATCAAGCAACAATTACTACCAAGGCCTGTAGGAGGCACAGATTTACGTTGAAAACAAGGTGTAGTTTCAGTCTGAGGTAGAACTGATGGGTAAAGAAGCAGTTACAATTGAATATGAGAAGTTACTTAAAGGGGTAAGCAGGTAATGGGAAGGAGGAAGTCATATCTAAACTGGAACTTGAGCCTGGGTCCAGTGGCTCATGCCTGTAATCCCAGCACTTTGGGAGGCCGAAGCAGGCAGATCACTTGAGGTCAGGAGTTTGAGACCAGCCTGGTCAACATGGCGAAACCCCATGTCTACTAAAAATACAAAAATTAGCTGGGCATGGTGGTGCACACCTGTAATTCCAGCTACTCTGGAGGCTGAGGCAGGAGAATTGCTTGAACCTCAGAGGCGGAGATTGCAGTGAAATGAGATTAAATACTTATTGGCATTACTCTTATCCCTAATATCGCCGTAAAACTTAAAAACTGTCAATACTTGTTAGAGTCAGCGTGAAAAAGAATTCTGACATCACTGAGTTAAACATAGTGGAAATTAAATTGTTGAAAATAAAAATATATATATTCTTTAAATGATAACTAAAAATATACATGCACACCCTTATTAGCTTTTAGGGATATTCATTGAAAATGAGGATTTATCTTCACTCAATTTTAACATAACATCTAAACATTAGTTAGAATTGTAAAACATAATTTAAATAAATAATAAAAATTATATATATATATAAGGTAAACATGAAAATCAACATAAAAGGCAACTAGGAAAGTTTAACAATTCATTTCTAACATTTCAAAGACTTCTTTTTTCCTCTAGTTATTGTTTGTCAATTTCTAATTCAAATACATTTAGAATTAGGGCCGGGTGTGATGACTCATACCTGTAATCCCAGCACTTTGGGAGGCCGAGGTGGGAGTATCATGAGGTCAAGAGATCGAGACCACCCTGGACAACATAGTTAAACCCCATCTCTAATAAAAATACAAAAAATTAGCTTGGTGTGCTGGCACACGCCTGTAGTTTCAACTACTTGGGAGGCTGAGCCAGGAGAATTGCTTGAACCCGGGAGGCAGAGGTTGCAGTGAGCAGAGATCATGCCACTGCACTCCAGCCTGGTGACAGAGAGAGACTCCGTCTCAAAAAAAATAAAAGAAAAAAAAAAAAAAAGAATTAGAAAATCACACACATCTCAAATTCTACGTTACAGATCAAACTGTGTTTCAATAATTTTTTGGTGTATCTTTATCTTAGTCAATAATTCCTCTTTTATCTATTATTATTAAATTCCATTTGATTTTCTTATCTTTTGTATCCAATAGAATTAGTTTCTACTGTATATAGTACACTAACAAAAAGTAGCACAGCTTAAACAAAATAGAAGTTTCTTTCTCTGCAATGTGAAAAGGAAAATTCATATGTAGCTAGTCGTTATTTGCTTAGAGAAGGTAGAAAAAAATTGTCAGAGTTCCTGATGACTTCTGTCTCACAGTTCTGTCAATTTTATATTTGTTTTCCAAGATAACTTCCAGGACTCTGACATATGTGAATATTCTATTGACTGTATAGCTACAAAATGGAAAGTTTCCTAAGAGTTTTAAAAATATAGTAATTTGTACGTTCCTGGTGCTGTATGCCCTACGGTCAAAAGACCTTTCTTTTATCTACTTATTTTATTTTAATTTTGTGAGTACATAATATGTGTATATATTTATGGGATACATGATATATTTTAGTACAGACAAGAAAAATAGCTTTCTTCAAAATAATTTATAACCTATTTCTATATGCATATCATTGCTAATATTATATTGCTCCTCTCAGATTGCTTTCTGGGTAATGCAGGATAAAGAAAAAAGACTAATTGGTCTTTTGCTTGTGGCATTTGGATTTTGCTCATGGTATTTTGATTATAGCATCTGTAATATACCTAAGAACTAGGATTCTCTGTGCGGGATAAAGAAAATATATAGTTCAGATAGAATAGGTTACATATAAACTAATAATTGTGAATTTGAATTAGAGGTAAAAGTATTAATTCTTAATGTGGTTTGCTTTTAAAATATGTATATTATAATATATAATATATACGTATTAAAAATATGTATATATTTAATAACTCTGAAACTGCCTAGAAAAAAATGGCCCACCTGGTAGCAATAACTACCTCTATCAGGCCAGGCATAGTGGCTCGTGACTGTAATCTAGCACTTTGGGAAGCTGAGGCAGGAGAATCACTTGAGGTCAGGAGTTCGAGATCAGCCTGGGCAGCATAGCAAGATCCTATCTCTACAAAAAATTAAAAAATAATTAAAAACACCTCTATCATGGTCTACACATACCATTTCCTATAGGCTGATTCCAGACCTGGGGCAGAAAAAGTACAAGATGAGTCTGGATACTTTACCATACCATAGAACAAGAACACTATTATATGTGACTAGGATCACATCAAGAGGATTCAGGAGCTGACTTAAAAGGACTCCCACTGGCCAAAGATTGTTATGTAAAAGAATAAAAACTGCAAATGATTCAAATACATTAAATATGTTTGCTCATGCATTCGTAATGATGGCAAAATATATGCACACACATGCACAGAGAGAGAGAGAGAGAACCACAGGGAGGGAGGAGAGAAAACATCTATTGTGTCATACTTACCAGATTCTGGGGAAATAATTTATTATTTTGGGATACAGTAAATAAAAAAAAGAAATAAGGCATATGTTTGCCTTGTCTACATAAATTATACCACTGGATAATCTAATAAAAGATCAGGAGATGTTTTTCTTTACACAGATATTCTAACTAATAAACAACAAATGAATGATACATTAGAAATTTGCAAATAACAAAAAAATGCATTCATGACTTTTATGAGACAATTGAGAATTTGAACACTGGATATTTGATTATGTTAAGAAATTATTAACTTTAGGTGACATACTAATATTTTGGCTATATTAAGGGAGTCCTTATTAAAGAATCACAATAAATATTTACAGATGAGTTAATATGGTCCTCACAATTCACTTCAGGATAATAGGAGGGAGAAAATGGAAGAAAGTATAGAGAGGCAAAATTGGCCTTAGCCTCATGTTTCTTGGAGCTGAGTGATGGGACTTCGTTATATTAGGTTGATGTGAAAGTAATTGTGGTTTTTGCCATTAAAGTAGACAAAAACCACAATTATCTTTGCACCAACACAATATTATGCTATCTCCTTTTGTATGTGATTAAAATCTTTATGTTGAAGGATAAGTTTTAAGAGAGGGTATAATCATGACTTCTATAAAACTATTAAATGAACCTAGGTCAAAGATTGTTTGTAGTTTATTAATTTATAAGGAAAACAATAAGATGTTACTATTAATTTTTAAGGAGATTATATAGTTTATAGGAGATTTCAAATAAATAAATCCTTGTAAGCATTAAATGTGTGTAGAAATGAATTTACAAATCTCACTTATTCTATGAAGGGTGTGGTTGTAGTGGTGGTAACAGGAAAGGAATTGTATTTCCTCTGGACAAAATATGTTTACATGTCTATAGTCAGGAATCCTTTGTTGGTATCACTTATTTGCAATTTACAGAGTGGTTAAAAAGCTTAAAGGCAATGAAAGTTGTAGAAACACCATAGAATCAGATGACCTGAAAAAATATGTTTAGGCAGCACTTACTTTTCATTCTTTCTCACTTTTCAGTAATCTTTTCAGTCTTTCTCACTGTTTCCTATCATCTCTGTGCTAGGCAGAATAATGCCCACTCCCCACAATCCCCAGAGCCTGTGAATATGTTAATTTACATGGCAAATGGGACTATGCAGTTGTGATTAAATTGAGGATCTTGAGGTTGAGAGATTATCCTGGATTATCTGGATAGGCCCAATGTAATCACAGAAATCCTTATATTGAAAGAAAACACAGGAAAGTCAAAGTAAGAGAAGGACATGTGATAATGGAAGGAGAGACTGAATTTATGCAATTGCTGACTTTGAAAATGGAGGAGGTAGGCCATGAGTGCAGGAAGGCAGGTAGCTTCTAGAAACTGCAAAAGTCAAGGAAACCAATTCTCCTCTAGGGCTTCCAGAAGAATGCAGCTCTGCCTTCTGCAAAATGGTCTCAGTGGGACCCATTTCTGATTTCTGACCTCAGAACTGCAGGATAATAAATTCATGTTGTTGGCCGGGCGCGGTGGCTCAAGCCTGTAATCCCAGCACTTTGGGAGGCTGAGACGGGCGGATCACGAGGTCAGGAGATCGAGACCATCCTGGCTAACACGGTGAAACCCCATCTCTACCAAAAATACACAAAAAAAAAAACTAGCCGGGCGAGGTGGCGGGCGCCTGTAGTCCCAGCTCCTCAGGAGGCTGAGGCAGGAGAATGGCATAAACCCAGGAGGCGGAGCTTGCAGTGAGCTGAGATCTGGCCACTGCACTCCAGTCCGGGCGACAGAGCGAGACTCCGCCTCAAAAATAAATAAATAAATTAATTAATTAATTAATTAATTAATGTTGTTTTGAGCCATTAAGTTAGTAGTAATTTTTTACAGTAGCATAAGAAATTAATACAGTCTCCAACGACGCTCAACTTTAAGATCATATTTATCTCAAACAATGAGTATTCTTGATCACCAAAATAATTGGTTCCACCCACAGTTTTTAGCCTGATTGATTGCTAATAAGATGTAGCAAGAGTGTTGACAAATCTCTTCGAGACTGTTTTGAGAATCTAGAGCTATGTAATGTGTAACAACCAGTGAGGACACAAACTTAACTTCTGTCTGTAAGTTTCCATAAGAAATAATTTCTTTGTCAACATTTCCTGCCTCATGCAAGTACCAACATTTATCTCATTATATCGGGATTATTTAACATATGACTAATTTCCGGATTTCTCTGTATCAACTATTGTATTTGTGCATTTAGAAACATCTCTTATTAGTTCTCCTAAGACTGGAAAATCAAGACCAAGCAAATACCTATATCAAATTTCAACTGTAGTAACTTACAGATTTGAGGGAATTCCTCTCTTCTAGGGGTCCCTCAAATTCTTTAAAGCTTTTACTCTACAAAGAAGTGACCATCTTGCCATCTGTAAGACCAAAATCCTGTAAGCCAGTATTTCCAGGCAGGTTTTGTAGGCATCAACTCCACACATAAAATCAACATTAGTTCCTTAAAAGTGACTTATCCTATCAAATTATATTTGTATTATTTTCAAAGATGATATTCACCTTGGTTGCATAGTTGATTTGTCCAAACATAACCTGGTAAAACAGAGGACAGATTGTACTGAATCTACTCACGTAACTATGTTACTACGAAAAGTAATGATACTTAGTAAAAGCTTTGAAATACGAAAGTCATTATAAATCAGCAACCATTTACAATTTTTTTTTGGTTTACAAAAGCAGTTTATTAAACTTCTGTGGGTTGTTAATGGCTTAGAAAAGATAGGACTTCCTCATATATTCAAAAAATAGAAAAAACAACACTATTTCAAACAAACAAATTACTACAATAAAAATTTCCTCATTAGCTCATTTAGATATATTTAATTAATTCTTGCACTGCTGAATCTTGTGTTACCAGTTTCATGAAGCTGTCTAGTTTTCAACCTAAAATAATACGAGAAACTCAGCCCCATCCACTGGTAGAATCTGAGAGCAAATTATCTCTATAAAATCTCAGATAGTTTATTTAACTATTTTAGAATTTGCAGGCCAGGCCAGGAGCAATGGTTCATATCTGTATAATGGTGCTTTGGGAGGCTGAAGTGGGAGAGCATCTTGACAACAAAGCAAAATTCAGTTTCTACAAAAAATTCAAAAAATTATCTGAGCATGGTGGCATGTGCCTACAATCCTGGCTACTCAGGAGGCTGAGGCAGGAGGATCTCTTGAGACCAGGAGTTCAAGGCTGTGGTGAGCTGTGACTGCACTGCAGTATGGACAAGAGAAAAAGAAAAAAATAATAATTTGCAGGCCAGATACTCCCTGTCATAACTACTGAGCTCTGCCATTTTAGCAAAAGAAAAGTCACAAAAGACAATACAAATATAAGTGGACATGCTGTGTTTCAATAAAACATTTACAAAAACAGGCAGTGTCTTTCTGGGGAAGCAGGCCATCCTTTGCTGATCCCTGCTCTAATCAATACAAGATCAGCTTTGATAAGTCAACAGGTTGCAGTTCAAGCCTTTTCCTGAAGGCTTCAAAGCTCTCGTTCTTAGCTGAACTCACAAAATCTTCCTTGTAGCTTATAGTAGAGACTCCATGTGATCATCAGAGTAAAACAAATACTCTCTGAAGACAGAAGAGAATTCATGGCTGTAGTTAATTTCTTACTAATAATTTTCAAATGTGAAAATTTTATGAGATTTTTCTACCTAGTATAGAACAACTGTAGAGTTGAATAATGCAGCTGACAGGAGTATATGATTATTTCAGTGACATGAAAAACAAAGATAAAAAAACCATTCCAAAAAAAAGTTCCTGAGAAAAATGATCAAATCTATTTTCAGAAACATCACGGAATGTCATATCTGATTTACAAAATTGGATGAATGGTTTGAATGAGAAAAAATCTTGAAATATAGCATGTAATATACATAATATGCCAAGAATGTCAAGTAAAGAGATTCAGTAGGTCTGGAGTGGGGCCTACACATGTAGAAAACTCTTTGGGCAATCCAATCTGCACCTCCAATGTAGAAGCACTAGCCTAGAAGACTCTAGCTTTTGTTGGGTGTGGGAATTGATTTTACTCTACTTACAAACCACTAAGATAGCTCTAAGATATGCTCTTACTGTTTCTTGGGTACAAACAGAAGACATGAGACTCCTGGGTCAGAGACAGAGGACTTTATTGCTTACATCACAGCAAGCAACACAAACATATATAGTTGCATTTAGTTTCTTTTGTACCTAAGTCTCACAGGGGTGACAGAGAGGGTCTAGATAGATGCTGTGCATGCATAGGGTTTATGTCACAGTCTGAAGAACACTGAGTTTGAGGAAATTCATCACTTCTGTAGTAAGCAGTAAGCAAGCCTAATCTCTGCCTCAGATGGAAGTTTTATTTCATCCCTCAGAGAAACTTATGAGAACACAGCCTTGGGAACTGGCCCAGGTAAAAGAGCAACCAGGTCCTTGAAATCTCGGCAAGGAGTATGAGAAGCCCATGAACAGCCATGTCTCCCAACAGATTCAAATGAAAAAAGTAAGGTTGCAGACAAGTGAGCATTTGAAGTAAAAACTAAAATTATAACGGATAAGTGCATATTGCTTAATGTCATCACATAAGTACAATAGGATTCTGATAAATACTCAAAAATCCGACAGAACTATTTCATAATAATCTTGATGAGGGTTTCCCCAGAGCGGAAATATATTATGGAAAGCAAGGCATTGACAAATCTCCAAGGACTTCACATAAAGCATACAATTTCTGAAATATTTGGATTAATAACATTAACCTTAACAAACTTAACCTAGAGAAAAGCGTGCCTTTCCAAGTTTGACAATTTTTCCCATGCAATTGTTTTAACAGTAGCAAATCAAACAAAACTCAGTATTTCTAATGCCTCTTTTTATGAGCAAAAGAACAAATTTTTGTGATTGTTTTCTAGGAGCCCTCTGGGAAACCTCAAAGATAGTTTGTGTGTGAAAGATAGTCTGAATTTTAATTTTATTTTCTCTATACTTAGGAACTGAATTTGAGAAGGCTAAAATCATAATGTCTTCAGAGATTTGGAACCAAGATTGGGATAAGATGGTAGGTGCCTGAGAAATAATAATTAGTTACCTATTTAAGTAAAATGACAATAAAACAAAAATAAACATCGAAATTAGCAGGGTGGTGAAAACCTTAGTTCTAGGCTGGGCACGGTGGCTCATGCCTGTAATGCCAGCACTTTGGGAGGCTGAGGCGTGTGGATCACCTTAGGTCAGGAGTTCAAGACCAGCTTGACTAATATCGTGAAACCCTGTCTGTACTAAAAATACAAAAATTAGCTGAGCGTGGTAGCATGCTCCTGCAGTCCCAGCCACTTGGGAAGCTGAGACAAGGGAATCACTTGAACCTGGGAGGCGGAGGTTGCAGTGAGCTGAGATCATGCCACTGCACTCCAGCCTGGGTTGACAGAGCAAGACTCTATCTCAAAAACAAAACAAAACAAAACAAAACAACAACAACAAAAACTTAGTTCTATTATAAGTGAGGAATTTTCTTCCTTTTTTTCATATTACATAATTAAGAAATTTAGTCAACATAAAGCAAATAAAATAATGCTGGTACGATAGAGAATCTCTGCTGCTATCCACATGAATTACACAGAAGGTCAAAAAGAACCTTTCAGATTGTTGGCAAAGATACTCAGTAACCTAAAAAAGGAAACTCATCAAGATTTAGTATGTTTTGTTAAAATTTCAACACTTTCAATAGTTTGTTTTATGCTCAAGTATTATGAACCATAAGGAAAAAAATCACTTTTC
>NW_016814854.1:603845-625844 GCF_001698545.2 Rhinopithecus bieti | reverse complement strand
AATAAAATAATGCTGGTACGATAGAGAATCTCTGCTGCTATCCACATGAATTACACAGAAGGTCAAAAAGAACCTTTCAGATTGTTGGCAAAGATACTCAGTAACCTAAAAAAGGGGACTCATCAAGATTTAGTATGTTTTGTTAAAATTTCAACACTTTCAATAGTTTGTTTTATGCTCAAGTATTATGAACCATAAGGAAAAAAATCACTTTTCTTTTTTTTTTTTTTTTTTTTGAGATGGAGTCTTGCTCTGTCACCCAGACTGGAGTGCAGTGGCGAGATCTCGGCTCACTGCAACCTCTGCCTCCTGGGTTCAGGTGATTCTCCTGCCTCAGCCTCCCAAGTAGCTGGGACAACAGGCGTCTGCCACCACGCCCAGCTAATTTTTTGTATTTTCAGTAGAGGCAGGGTTTCACCGTGTTAGACAAGATGGTCTCGATCCCCTGACCTCATGATCCACCCCCATCGGCCTCTCAGAAGTGCTGGGATTACAGGCGTGAGCCACTGTGCTCGGCTTAAAAAAAATCATTTCTCAAATTTCAATCTTCTTTATATTCTTTCACATTCTGGAATAAATTGGCATTTTACTTTAGGACAGATCTCAGGAGGCTCACGAGTAAAAACTTATTTCATAATAATACTAAGATATTTATGTTAGCATGCAATGTATTCATCATGGCTATATTTAAATGAATCCATAAATGTCTAAAGTTGTTTAAATTTTGAATATGATAAATATTGATATGTATAGTTCACAGAAGCAAAAGTTCTCTGAGTTCCTCAGTAGTTTCCAAAAGACTGAGAACTGTTACCTTAAAACAAAAATCCTCTTTTTTTCTTCTAAAATCCATGCACAGCTCATTTGTGGGTCATCATCGCTTCAAGGGCAGTTTCTATTACTCGTGTTAATTTTAACATTTAATAAACTCTCCCAGAGAAAACTAGGGTAGCTGAGTGTCTGTCATATATAAGTATTCTAGCCAATTAGCGAAGCTCATGGACACAAAGAATATGTCTTTCAACAGCCACACAAATACTTTTTATACTTTTTTTTTTTTTCTTTTTTTTTTTTTTTTTTTTTGAGACAGGGTCTTTTTCTGTCACCCAAGCTGGAGTGCAGTGGTTTGTGACTCAATCATGGCTCACGGTAGCCTCAACCCCCCAGGCTCAAGCAAACCTTCCATCTCAGCCTCCTAAGGAGTTGGTACCACATGCCTGCACCACCAAGCACAACTAATTTTTTAATTTTTGTAGAAATGGGGTCTACCTATGTTGCCCAGGCTCATCTCAAATTCCTGGACTCAAATGATCCTCCTGCCTTAACCTCCAAAGTGCTGGGATTATAGACATGAACCACCTCACCCAGTTTACACTTTCTTAATTAGGCAAAAGTGAAGACATCCATTAACAGGGACAAAGATAATAGCCTTTCTGTAGCATTAAAAAGGAATGCACATACAGTTATGCTTGGTAACCATTATTTCAATATTCCACATTACTTGAAAATTTCTGGGTATCCAAAGATTATCCACACAAATCAATCCAATTTAATCAATTTAATGCAATCCACTCAGTCCAAGAGCTTGGAAATTGTCTTCCAGCTGGCACCTTATAACACAATTACTGTTCAAATAAAATTTTGTTAGAATAATCAAATATATACAGATGCATCCTTTTTACAATATGAAACATTATATAATAGTAATGTTAGCTTATTTGATCAGTAAACTTGGGTAAGTTTAAGAAAACAAACCTAAATAGAATAAAATGCATGCTTATACATTACTTAGCATTGATAAAAAGGAGAAGACCTGTATTGCTAGTAAACTAAAATTATAGATCTAGTTTCATTTACCAAAGATTTACTTTTATTATAGAAATCGGAGTTCTTACACCATTTCCAAGTTAACTCATATAAGAATGCTTTAATTCAAGCACATTTAAATTATTAGAAGTTTATTTTTTATTATTTTCCTAGACATTTTAGTAATATTCATTTTTATGTATCTTTAATCTACTCAGAATACAGCTCCTGTAACTTCAGAGGCTTTGCAGTCTAATTAATTAAATATCATCTAAAGATAGGAAGATCTTTTACATTAGCACAAAGAGTTAAAGATGTTTTCTGAATTATAGAAATATAAACATACAGAGTTGCCGAGAGTGTATAGTTTCAGATTTAAAACTTTAGCCACAGGTCAACTGTAAACAGAGAAACACAAAAATCTCAGTCTGGATATCAAATAGCTGTACTCCTTTCCAGTGAGCACAAAGTTCTTAAGTATTCTAAGCACAAAAATAAACAAATTAACAAACAAGCAAAAACATTAGTAAACTAGTTTACCTCTTGTCTCTTACCCAACAGAGAATATATCTCTATCTGCCATCTTCAGAGATCACAAATAATCAGACCGTAAAAACAAATTCCCAATTATTGCTACCACCAGTGCATAACTCATCGGCCATGCACAGACCAGAAACAAAAACAAAACATGAAATCATTAGAAAGGAAAAAGAATTACAGAAACAGAGGTTAAGTAAATTTATAGTTCTATTGCTGCTTGTGAGTCACTTCTGGGAATCAAGAAGAGAGGTGTCTGGGCTTAGGCTGCCTGTGAGGTGCACTTCTCCAGCAATGTGGCTTACCAGACTATGTTACATGAATTCACTGGGCATCTTGGTGGAAACTTCAAAACTATTAAAGGGTAATTTTTAAAAGAGGACACAATCATCACTCTCGTACAAATATCAAGTGAACAGATGCTCAGCGAGCAGAGCCAAGAGTCTTGATGACATTTGAGTACCAGGTTTTAATTATTCCTGGTCCCAGATAAATTTATGTTCTTGAGGTCTGTGACTCACTATATATCCTGACAACTTCTTCTTTTTCTTCTTCCTCCTCCTCCTCCTCCTCCTTCCCCCTCCTCCTCCTCCTTCCCCCTCCTCCTCCTCCTTCTCCTCCTCCCTCTTCTTCTTCTTCTCTTCCTCCCTCTTCTTCTTCTCCTCCTCCCTCCTCCTCCTCCTCCTTCTGTCCTCCTCCTCCTCCTCTTTTTTCTTCTTTTCAATGAAAGAACTTATTTTTATTCCTGACAGAAGTTAGTAAATATATTAAGATCCAGTTTGTTTATTTTAAAGACTTGTTCTACATTATTCATGCATAAATAGTAAAGATTAAAATACTTAGCATATTATGCNCTCCTCCTCCTCCTCCTTCTTCTTCTTCTTCTTCTTCTTCTTCTTCTTCTTCTTCTTCTTCTTCTTCTTCTTCTTCTTCTTTCTTCTTTCTTCTTTCTTCTTCTTTCTTTTTACATAGTTTGAGTCAGGTTTCAGTTACTTCATTTAGGAATCATTTTTACCAGTGCCATAATGCTGCACTACTCTAGGAGGTGCTGTCCAATACAGCAGCCATCAGCCATATGTAGGTATTTACACTTAATACAAAATAAATAATATTTAAAATTTGGTAATACTAGTCATATTTCAAATGCTCAGTAGCCACATGGGGCTCATGGCTACTGTGTTAGCACAGACCCACAGGGTCCTTCTCGTCCCCAAGCCATATTGTAAAGCAGAGTCCACAGCTAATAGTTGTTGGGTTTACATCTCGGTTTAGTAGACTGAGCAAGAAACATTCTAAGGAATTTAGAACGAACTGTGATCAAAAGATGGTTACTTTAGTAATAATGTAAAAGAGAGTTTCTATATAAAAGTGGATGCAAACAAAATCATATGTCAAGTACAACCAAGATTTTTATTAGCTCAAAATCAGGGAGACAGTATCAGACTTAGTGTCTGTGAGGTTGTTGTTTAAATTATTTTCTTACATTGCAATGGAAAGAAAGAGATTGTATGAACCAAGTTTCTAGTGTAAGAAATTGTTACAGGTTGAATTGTATCCCCCCAAAAAGTTTGTTGAAGTCCTAACCTCCAGCACCTCAGAAAGTGGCCTTATTTGGTAATAGTGTCATTGCAGATGTAATTAGTTAAGATGAGATCTTGCTGGAGTAGAGTGGGCCCTTGATCCAATATAAATAGTGCATTCAAGAGAAGAGACACAGAGAAAACATAGGGAGAAGATGGCCCTATGATAATGGAGGCAGAGAACGATTGGAATGATGCATCTGTAAGCCAAGGACAGCTAGCAAATAGCAGAAGCTAGAAGCAATGGAAGATTCTTTAGGTTTCAAAAGGAACATGGCCCTGTCAACACCTTGATTTCAGAATTCTAGCCTCCAGAACTTGAAAAAAGAAATTTCTGTTGTTTAATCCATCCGATACAGTAAGATAAACATATATAAAAGATTTTATTTAATTCATCAATTAATGAGGAAACCCCTACAATGTCACAAGGCCTTCAAAGATGAAATCAAAGTACTACACATACAAAAACAACAATGCTTAAATAAATGCACAAGTGAATACAAAAATGGCTCATTCTGTGGGATTGAGAAAAGGATTTGGAAAAGGAGATTAATTGTATTTCCAATGGGCAAAATTTACTTGTATGGCTATGGATAAGAATCATTTGCACTGCTGATAGTCATATACAATTGAAAAGTTGTAAATTAGCTCAAAGACAACAAATCCATGAATAGTCATGGAACAGGGGAACCCAGAATGTATGAGTAAACATAACCTTTTCGGCACATTTTAAAGTCTTTCATGATTTCTTCCTTTATCCATAACAAAAAATTTTAAACTAACATTCATTTTAACTTTATATTCTATTTTAGAGGCCAAAATGATTTAGAAACTTCAAAAAATTATTTACGAAAGAGTGGTCTAAATTATAAGAAACTATAAGTTTTCTGAGAAACAGAAATTAAAACTCTCAGGTGAGTGGGAAGGTCCTATTTCTTAAATTCGTTTCCCATTTTCTTAAATTTTATTTATGATTTATTTCAATTCAAATGTAGGAAGACCCAGTTAAAATTATAGTAGCTAAATGAATTTACAAATAGTCTAAGACAAAATATGAGTTTGAATGAACTTTATTTGATTACTATATTAAGATAGAAATGTTAGCTGCTCTAACAAATACCTATATCTCAGTTTTAATAAAATAACATTTTATTTATTGCTCATTGGAAGTCCAAAGGTATTGGGCAGCTTTCTGAGATGTCTCTCCTTCAAAGGATGACGGAGGAATCTAAGTTCCTTTATTATAAGGTTCTGCCAGTTGGGAGTGTTTCACTTCTACTCACACAGAGCAAGCAAATGGAAGACCTCATGAGAGATATTAGGTACTAAGCCTGGGTTTGACTTTCAGTTCTTGTCTGAACTAGGCACATGGCCCTAACTCAACTGCAAAGAATTCTAAGAAATGTATTCATCCTGAATGCACTGAAAAAAACAACAGGTTTCTCAGCAGCTAGCCTATTACTTCTATTATCATTCTTACTTATATAATTAATTGCCAGTTAAAACTGTTCCTCATAAACCATGATCATGGATTTGACTTATCTTTTTTAAATCTTTTAATTTATCTCTATTAATTTATAGCCAATGGAAAGTTGCCTAACTTTCTGACTTTGTCACTCTAAAGACCCAGTATGGAAGGTTCTTAAAGGCAAAAGCTGTATCAC
Source organism: Rhinopithecus bieti (assembly GCF_001698545.2). Lineage (NCBI taxonomy): Eukaryota > Metazoa > Chordata > Mammalia > Primates > Cercopithecidae > Rhinopithecus > Rhinopithecus bieti. Next base: position 620,257 of record NW_016814854.1, on the reverse strand, counting down.
ATTCAGAAGAGGACAACCACATGGAAATAAATGAGCAGTGAAGCTGACAGGGGTATCAATGTGTCTTTCAATGTTTCATGCATCATCAGCTGTTTATTTCAATATTTTGTATGTCATCAGCACTTTGTCTGACAGCTCCATTTGTTCACTTTTCATACTTCTATTGAGTAAACAGCATGTATAATAGCTCCATTTTGGAACAGCACATTAATCTTTCCTGGTTAAGGGATGACTTGCTCTCACACTTATCATTGCACCTCTCTTGTGATATGACATCACCCCTCATTTGCTGAGACAAATGCCAAACAAAACATCACACCGGCATCTGAATTTCTACATTGTCTATTTGATTTGTATCACAACTTTGAAATATAAGGAAAGGAGGACACTAGTCATTAATGAAACTACTTTTTTTCTTGGCACTTTTATATTTTCTACAAGATTTGTATTTAATATTGAGAAACTCTGACAGTCCTAAGCCAATTCTGTGGCTTGCCCAGTAGGTTAAATCAAGTTGTGCTGGAAAATCCAGACATTTACGCATCTCCCACACAACGGAATGGCAACCAGTCTCCCTTGTCCTTTGGTGCCTATGGGAAGTTTGTCCTCTAGAGCACTGAGTTACATGAGCCATGAGCCAATAGCTGTCTTTAAAACAATTCTGGAAGCTTTCCTTACAGAAAAAAGACCTGTGAATGTTGTAATTCATTTACAAATAACTCATGAGTTCAGTCTTGTCCAGAAGGTGATGCTCAAATACTGCACAATAACAATGTTTGTTTGCCTAAAAGGACATTCAGCAGCAATGGTTCACTACAGTTTAGGCACCATATTTCAGTTCCTAATCACATTCTATTTGGACCTTTCATTTTCTGAAATGAGCCTGAAAATGTTATCTCTACTGTAGCTGTCACCCTTCCTGCTTGTGATCTCAGCTTGAAATCTAACTATTAGAAACTGTAGAGGAATGTGCCTGGATTTGGCATTATTCCAGCTTACCATGAAGACATATTTAAACTGAAAACATACAGTAAACTCAACGAGATGAACTGATCTCCATAACAGGAGAAGGTAATACGATGATGGCTTATAATTTGGAATAAAATCATGTAGTATCTTTAATATCTTTCACCCACAAGACATTATGGACATAAAGACTTAGAAGATTAGAAAATTATAGGACAACATCCAAATGTCCAAGAACAAGAGAATACATAAATTGTGCTATGCTCAAATAATGAAATAATATGTAGCAGAGAAAAGCAATATACTACAGGCATGACTGGCAATGTGTAGGATTCCCGTAAACATAAATGTTGGAAGAAAATGTCAAATGAACACACAACAATATGGTATAAGAATTTGCATACAAACTTTTAAAACTTACAGAAGGATGTTATATACAGCTAAGAGTACCTGCAATTACTGTACTAAAACACAGTGGAAGATAAATACCAGTGGCTCCCTCTAGAGGCAAGGAAGAAATGAGACGTGATGAGAGAGGAATACATATGGCACCTCAAATGTACAGGCCATGTTTTATTTGCTAAGCTGGTGTTCACTTTATTTTCTTTATACTTTCCTTGTATGTGTAAATATTTGCAAAATAAAATGTAATAAAACCATGTAGGTGGCGATCCCTGCCCTTAGAAATTAAAAAATCTAGTTATGGAGAAAAGACACTTGCACATTTTTTCAACTTTATATATGTTTTATTGTTGCAATAATATAGACTACAAGAATAATATAGACTAAAAGAGATGACATAAATATAAGAAATAATACAGACTACAAGAAATTAGCTTATTAAGTAAAATCTACCTTCATTCATCTATATCTATTATATATATGAATAATACATATTATATATATGAATTATATATATTATACTTTAGGTTCTGGGGCACATGTGCATAACATGCAGGTTTGTTACATAGGTACATGTGTGCCACGGTGGTTTGCTGCATCCATCAACCCTTCATCTACATTAGGTATTTCTCCTAATGCTATCCTTCTGCTAGTCCCCACCCCGACAGGCCCTGGTGTGTGATGTTCCCTTCCCTGTGTCCATGTGTTCTTTTGTTCCACTCCCACTTATGAGTGAGGACATGCAGTGTTTGGTTTTCTGTTCTTGTGTTAGTTTGCTGAGAATGATGGTTTCCAGTTCATCCATGTCCNAAAGGAGATTAATTGTATTTCCAATGGGCAAAATTTACTTGTATGGCTATGGATAAGAATCATTTGCACTGCTGATAGTCATATACAATTGAAAAAGTTGTAAATTAGCTCAAAGACAACAAATCCATGAATAGTCATGGAACAGGGGAACCCAGAATGTATGAGTAAACATAACCTTTTCGGCACATTTTAAAGTCTTTCATGATTTCTTCCTTTATCCATAACAAAAAATTTTTAAACTAACATTCATTTTTAACTTTATATTCTATTTTAGAGGCCAAAATGATTTAGAAACTTCAAAAAATTATTTACGAAAGAGTGGTCTAAATTATAAGAAACTATAAGTTTTCTGAGAAACAGAAATTAAAACTCTCAGGTGAGTGGGAAGGTCCTATTTCTTAAATTCGTTTCCCATTTTTCTTAAATTTTATTTATGATTTATTTCAATTCAAATGTAGGAAGACCCAGTTAAAATTATAGTAGCTAAATGAATTTACAAATAGTCTAAGACAAAAATATGAGTTTGAATGAACTTTATTTGATTACTATATTAAGATAGAAATGTTAGCTGCTCTAACAAATACCTATATCTCAGTTTTAATAAAATAACATTTTATTTATTGCTCATTGGAAGTCCAAAGGTATTGGGCAGCTTTCTGAGATGTCTCTCCTTCAAAGGATGACGGAGGAATCTAAGTTCCTTTATTATAAGGTTCTGCCAGTTGGGAGTGTTTCACTTCTACTCACACAGAGCAAGCAAATGGAAGACCTCATGAGAGATATTAGGTACTAAGCCTGGGTTTGACTTTCAGTTCTTGTCTGAACTAGGCACATGGCCCTAACTCAACTGCAAAGAATTCTAAGAAATGTATTCATCCTGAATGCACTGAAAAAAACAACAGGTTTCTCAGCAGCTAGCCTATTACTTCTATTATCATTCTTACTTATATAATTAATTGCCAGTTAAAACTGTTCCTCATAAACCATGATCATGGATTTGACTTATCTTTTTTAAATCTTTTAATTTATCTCTATTAATTTATAGCCAATGGAAAGTTGCCTAACTTTCTGACTTTGTCACTCTAAAGACCCAGTATGGAAGGTTCTTAAAGGCAAAAGCTGTATCACATTCAGAAGAGGACAACCACATGGAAATAAATGAGCAGTGAAGCTGACAGGGGTATCAATGTGTCTTTCAATGTTTCATGCATCATCAGCTGTTTATTTCAATATTTTGTATGTCATCAGCACTTTGTCTGACAGCTCCATTTGTTCACTTTTCATACTTCTATTGAGTAAACAGCATGTATAATAGCTCCATTTTGGAACAGCACATTAATCTTTCCTGGTTAAGGGATGACTTGCTCTCACACTTATCATTGCACCTCTCTTGTGATATGACATCACCCCCTCATTTGCTGAGACAAATGCCAAACAAAAACATCACACCGGCATCTGAATTTCTACATTGTCTATTTGATTTGTATCACAACTTTGAAATATAAGGAAAGGAGGACACTAGTCATTAATGAAACTACTTTTTTTCTTGGCACTTTTATATTTTCTACAAGATTTGTATTTAATATTGAGAAACTCTGACAGTCCTAAGCCAATTCTGTGGCTTGCCCAGTAGGTTAAATCAAGTTGTGCTGGAAAATCCAGACATTTACGCATCTCCCACACAACGGAATGGCAACCAGTCTCCCTTGTCCTTTGGTGCCTATGGGAAGTTTGTCCTCTAGAGCACTGAGTTACATGAGCCATGAGCCAATAGCTGTCTTTAAAACAATTCTGGAAGCTTTCCTTACAGAAAAAAGACCTGTGAATGTTGTAATTCATTTACAAATAACTCATGAGTTCAGTCTTGTCCAGAAGGTGATGCTCAAATACTGCACAATAACAATGTTTGTTTGCCTAAAAAGGACATTCAGCAGCAATGGTTCACTACAGTTTAGGCACCATATTTCAGTTCCTAATCACATTCTATTTGGACCTTTCATTTTCTGAAATGAGCCTGAAAATGTTATCTCTACTGTAGCTGTCACCCTTCCTGCTTGTGATCTCAGCTTGAAATCTAACTATTAGAAACTGTAGAGGAATGTGCCTGGATTTGGCATTATTCCAGCTTACCATGAAGACATATTTAAACTGAAAAACATACAGTAAACTCAACGAGATGAACTGATCTCCATAACAGGAGAAGGTAATACGATGATGGCTTATAATTTGGAATAAAAATCATGTAGTATCTTTAATATCTTTCACCCACAAGACATTATGGACATAAAGACTTAGAAGATTAGAAAATTATAGGACAACATCCAAATGTCCAAGAACAAGAGAATACATAAATTGTGCTATGCTCAAATAATGAAATAATATGTAGCAGAGAAAAGCAATATACTACAGGCATGACTGGCAATGTGTAGGATTCCCGTAAACATAAATGTTGGAAGAAAATGTCAAATGAACACACAACAATATGGTATAAGAATTTGCATACAAACTTTTAAAACTTACAGAAGGATGTTATATACAGCTAAGAGTACCTGCAATTACTGTACTAAAACACAGTGGAAGATAAATACCAGTGGCTCCCTCTAGAGGCAAGGAAGAAATGAGACGTGATGAGAGAGGAATACATATGGCACCTCAAATGTACAGGCCATGTTTTATTTGCTAAGCTGGTGTTCACTTTATTTTTCTTTATACTTTCCTTGTATGTGTAAATATTTGCAAAATAAAATGTAATAAAACCATGTAGGTGGCGATCCCTGCCCTTAGAAATTAAAAAATCTAGTTATGGAGAAAAGACACTTGCACATTTTTTCAACTTTATATATGTTTTATTGTTGCAATAATATAGACTACAAGAATAATATAGACTAAAAGAGATGACATAAATATAAGAAATAATACAGACTACAAGAAATTAGCTTATTAAGTAAAATCTACCTTCATTCATCTATATCTATTATATATATGAATAATACATATTATATATATGAATTATATATATTATACTTTAGGTTCTGGGGCACATGTGCATAACATGCAGGTTTGTTACATAGGTACATGTGTGCCACGGTGGTTTGCTGCATCCATCAACCCTTCATCTACATTAGGTATTTCTCCTAATGCTATCCTTCTGCTAGTCCCCACCCCGACAGGCCCTGGTGTGTGATGTTCCCTTCCCTGTGTCCATGTGTTCTTTTGTTCCACTCCCACTTATGAGTGAGGACATGCAGTGTTTGGTTTTCTGTTCTTGTGTTAGTTTGCTGAGAATGATGGTTTCCAGTTCATCCATGTCCATGCAAAGGACATTAACTCATCCTTTTTTATGGCTGCATAGTACTGTATGGTGTATATGTGCCACATTTTCTTTATCCAGTCTATCATTGACAGGCATTTGGGTTGATTCCAAGTCTTTGCTACTGTGAATAGTGCCACAATAAACATACGTGGACACTTGCACATTTTTTAAAAGGTAGACGACAACACAAAATGACAGATGTGTAAATTCCAAATGAATCTTACTGATAACCTGATACTATTCCTGGAGTCTTCAGGGAAATTTTATTTGAGGAAATAAAATGTCTTATCAAAGAAGCAGATGGAAACAGGGAGAGGACTAAGAAGAATATGATCCATGTCCATACAATTATAATGTATATCTTCTCACTGGAATGTTATCTCTGTGAAGGCAGGATCATCAGTTGCGTTCAGTGCTGAATCTTGAGTCCCTGATATATCCTAGGTAAAACTTACATACAATAACTTTCATGGAGGGAAGATTGGCATTCTCTAATACCAGTATTCTTGAGATAGAAAACACATAGACATTCTGACAGGTTAGTAATATACAGTATTTTACACAGCAGTTCTCAACCTCATAGAACTCCTTTTTTCAGAGAAAACATATTGTAGATATTTTAGGTTTAACATTTGTGCCTGATAGCTCAGTATTGCATGAGAAAGGGAATGTAAGGGTGTATCTGATAAAGCAACTAGTTTGATCCTTTAACCTGAACCATCATGCTCCTGTAGCAAATAAAAATTAAAGTGGAGCAATAACAACTAAATCTAGGACACTTCAACCATTGATGTCAAAAATACTGAATTGAGAATTAGTACACCTAAAATAAAATTTACTCTATTGTTTGTACTTGATCTAGGGGATGTGTGGGGAAAAAAAAAAAAAAAAAAAAAAAAAAAAAAAAAAAAAAAAAAAAAAAAACAGAAACAGAAAATAGTGATATGTTTTAAATAGTTCTTTGTGTCCTAAAAAACCAACCAAACAACAACAACAACAACAATAAAATGTAGACCTCAGAGGCCTTTGCAGGCTGTACATTTCAACACCAGATAAAAGGTGAGAGGTCTAACGTGACAGACCAAGATGGGTCACAGGATGCCCGAGAAACCACATGATTTGGTGCAGTCAGACGAACAACTGTGGAGTCAGTGAAAAATCAATCTGTTAGTGGCAGAAGCCTATGAGTGAAGTGTCTTTTCCATATTTTTAGCTATCACTCTGTCAATACACGTACTTGAAACTGGGTGCACTTGAGAATTAAAAGATATTAGATCTATAAAGCATTAGAACAGTGTCTACTGGGTACTAACTTCTCAATAAATACTGTCTACTTTGCTGAAGTAATAAGTATATTAATAATAAAATTTTAAAATATTGAATTAAGTTTTTTTATTGTATATACAAAAGCTCCTTCAGTGCCATCTTTTATTTTCACCATGGCTTCACATTACCCTATCACAAAATTCTACTCATTCCCTATGATCTCAGTGAGGGGTTCTTGCACCAGGATGTACTAAGAACACCAAGGAATCTAAAGAACTCATGGTTATGGCAATTTCTACAATGAAGATAAACAGGGATTATGCAATTTGGTTGACATTCAGGCCCCCAGTGTATATTCTTTGGCCTTTCATGGTTACACTATGTGCTGCTCTGCTTCTATTTATATCATCTTCATCAAATAACAGGCCTACTAGGAGAACTGGAGGCAGGGGGTGAAGGAAAAACAAAATGTATGAAACCTTCAACCAAACACAACGATTTTATATTACTAGTACTGGTGGGAGATTTGTTACAGGACTAAAAAAGATGTAGAAGAATTCATACAAGAATCAGGAGATCCAAGGACAACTCTAATTTGCCACTAACTCTCTGGGTCACCGTGGGACTACTTCCTTAATATCTGTAAGTACAATATTATACTCAAATTAGAAAATCTTCCAGGTCCTCCCCATTCCATATTTATGATTCGTTGATGTTGCATCTTCCCAGATAACCAAGAATCACCTATAAACAGGAAGGGGCACGCATTTCTCTTTTCTCATCACATTCTCTTTTCCAACAGGTGCTACTACCTTCTAATTTTTTCTTAAATAAAATCCTCTAGCAAAGGCAATGATTCCTCTATTACTCATCTGGAACAAAAGGGCCAGATTTGTGTCCTGACTGATAGAAATATCTGAATAAACATGTGGTACAGTGTCAAAATCTCTGGACAGGGAAGATCTGGGGCTAACCTCTGACTTGCTACTTATTAGCAGTTTTACTTTAGAAGTGATATAGAAATTATAATATTGGTGGCTATTGTCTTGGAGATTTTGTTTTTGATTTCACTCCCTTTAGTGAAGAACAAACACCCTCAGTGAGTCTGAGGCTAGAGACATGATGGGAACCTAGTGATTTTTTCCCCCAAGACTTTGAAAACAATTTTTTGATTTCAAAGACTGAAAAAAAAATTTAGTAACTATAACAAAAAATTCCTCAAGTAAAGCCCCATGTGCAACTTTAATATATTATCAGATCAAAATTATATCATTGTGGTGAAGAGAAGCAAGAACCTTAGGGATTTCCACCTGACTTCTCCCACCTCCCTTTCCATCCCCACCAGGCAATAAAAACTCTGACTCCTAGGACTCTTTCAAAGTTCCTCCTCAAAGTGGCCATTCGCATCACCTGAGAGCATGAAAGCCATGAACAATCTCAGGCCCCATTCCAGGTTCAGTGACTCAGACGCTACCATGTGACAAGATCCCCAGGTGGTATGTGTACACAGTGAGCTTGAGAAGCACTGATCTAGAATACAATTTTAAAACTACCAAATTACCCCATGCTGTTCTTCCTAATTAAAATCTCTGGCTTAGCTTTCCCAATGCCTACTTTGCAGTGTCGTTAAAACGATGAGTGTGAACTCATTTTGTAAAGTACAAATTCTATAAACAAAAGGTACTCTTATTCGTTCCAAGTTCCTGGAAGTTTCTGCTAGCTCCCTGCTTGTGTTCTAGCTTAAAATCTTGAAATTTGCATTAAAATAATTCTATATGACAAAGCTATCTCCATGTCTTAGCAGATATTCACTAGGAAAACAATGCTTGTTTGATTCGCTTATAGAATTTCTGTGTAACAATTCCATATGAGTCGTTTCTCTGATCTCTGCTTATCTAAGTCACTTTCTATGATTGAAATATTTAATTGTGTGTTACTTGCACTGTGTACTGGGTGAGCTGTATTTGATAAGGCAAGTGCTTTATCCAGTAATCACACTTAAATTCCCTTCCCAGTTAGTACACCCCACATTAAATATTTCAAATAATGAAGTAAAGTCCATTTAAAAAAATTAATACAGCTAATTAATACAACATATGAACTAATAGGTTATTAATAAATGAGGGACACTCAAATATATTGAATGAATGCATGAAAATTTGAAGAAACAAAACTTCAAGAAGGTTCAGCAACACTCCACTCCATCAACCCTGTGTATTTAATCTCTTATTTTATCCTGAAAATCTCATTTGAACAGTACTCTGTACACTGCTAGCCTTTCTCTTTTTCCTCTTCCCCCCACACTCCAAATACTAATTTCCAACTTATAATGTGATATGTAAAACTTATTTTGACAAGTTTCCAAAAAAGCTCAAAACTATGCAGCTAACCTAAGTTTATGATGAAAAGATTTGACTCATTGTGCTTTCTGTGTGTACCCTCCCTGGTTAATTAATTTAAGAAGAAGTCTCACTTATGTAACTGAGATGTTAAATGGCTGGATGATCTCATGATTCCCATTTCAGTACATTGACTTTTTTTAAAAACTTAATTATAGGAGTTGTCATTAGATTACTTAGAAACAAGAGTATTAGAATGTAGATTGGTTCCTCTCTCTGTTTTCTTTCTATAAAAACTCTACAGATATTTGAATCTCCTAGAAGGAAAAGAAATAAAACTGACCCCATATCTATGTTGAATTTTCTTAATGTAAAATATATGATATTTTCAATCACCAGTACATCATATATTCAATCATGTCATTTTACAGCTGGATTCTTAGAGATTACTCTTACATATCTCACACTCATGCCCTGTTTTCTCTCCAAACTGGTTGCATTTTCTTCCCCATTTCTGTATATTTTATTTTATTTTTTACTTTCTTGCTTTCTTTTTACAGTACTTTGGAATTTTGAAAACCAACATTAAGGTAGCATTAAGGTTATGAATTTAAAATACTGGAGGTGGGCATAGGCAAAGAGTAAGTTTCTTCAGGTAACACTATATATGATTAAAAACAAACTATGCTTTCAAAAATGCATGCCATGAGGAAGAAACAAGGTGTGGGATGCTCACTGTTATATTGTATGAAAAGAACACATTAAAAAAGAGGCATATAATTGGTTTTCTAGGGTATAGAACCATGAAAAAAGTATACTTAAACTGTTAAAAGCAGTATATTATTCTTCCCTATCAAATACTTTAGTAAAATTTAATCCAAATATCCAAAAAACATTTAGTTTATTAAGATTGTAAGTGGCTAATAGCATCAGACTCAGAGGGAATGAGGGGGTAGAGGGACAGCCCTTTATAGGCAGCTACCATTTAGGTGTCCCATTACCATCCTTAGTGTCAGGAGAGCTAAGAATTTTAGGTTACAGAGGATTTTCCAAGTAAATAATACTGAGTAACTCTGCCAACTGAAGTCTACACGATCTGAAGGAGAAAATAACACAGAAGTCCTCCTTTAGGTTTAGTTTCAAATACAACATTCACTGAGATAATAAGGAACTACTACTGTTTCAGAACTGTAGAGCCTAGAGCAGCTTGAGGCTGTCTCACAGTAAACTGACAGAGTTCATTTGGAGGAATTCAAAATTCGCTGAGAAAAATTTCTGAATCTGCTATTTTTTTCAAAGACTATAACTTGTGATTCTAGTATAAAAAATAAAAGACAAAAGGATCAAAAATAACTATAGCTACAACAATTTGTTAATGGATTTATAAAATTAAAAGATATGAGGTGTGACATAAATAGCATAAAATATGGCGGGGGTGCAGAGTGAAAGTGTAGTGACTTTGTATGCAATTGAAGTTAAGCTGTTATTAGCTTATAATAGAATGTTATAACCATAAAATGTTATGTATAAACTCCATGGTAACCACCAAGAAAAGACCTCTAGTAGATACAGAAAAGATAAAAAGAAAGGAATCAAAGCATAACACTATAAAAATTCAACAAATCAAATCACAAAGGAAGACAGCAAGATTGGTAGAAGGGAACAAAGGAAATAGCAATAATAAAATGGCAACAGGAAGTTCTTGCAGATCAGTAATTATCTTAAATGTAAATGGATTAAATTATCAATCAAAAGACACAGTAGTGAAATGGAGTCAAAAAACAAAACAAAAAAACACAAGATTTAACAACATGCCAACTATAAGGGAAGCACTTTAGCCTTAAGAACGTAAGTAGACTGAAAGTAAATGAATGGAAGAATATATCCCATGCAAATGGTACACAAAAGAGAGCAGAGGTGGATATATTTGTGCAAGATAAAATAGACTTTCTGTCAAAATCTGTCACAAAAGACAAAGAAGTTTTCTATATTATGATAAAGGGGTCAATTAATCCAGGAGATATTCAAGTATAAATATAGATGCACCCAACATTGAAGCACCTGAATATGTAAAGTGAGTTTTCCAATTATAAAAACAATATAAGCACTGGGATTATTAATTTTATGTGTGAACATGACTGGGCCAAGAAGTGCCCAGATATCTGGATAAATGTTATTGTGTGAGGGTGTTTCTAAATGAAATTAACATTTGACTTGGTGGACTAAGTAAAGCAGATCACCCTCCCCAGTGTGAGTGGACCTCATCCTATATGTTGGAAGACTGAATAAAAACAAAAGGTGGAGTAAGGGAGAATTTGCTCTTGCTCTTACCTGGATGTCATTGACTGGGGACATTAAATTTTTCCTGCCTTTGTGCACAGCCTCATAGTGGAACTTACACGATATGCTCTCCTGGGTCTGGATTTCTCAGCCTCCAAAATCATGTAAGCCAGTTTACACACACTCACACATATGTATGTATTCTCCAATATCTTATTTGTTCTGTTTCTATGAAGGACCCGGACTAATACAAGCTTGTTGTTTATTCTGAATATGAGAAATACAAAATTCTATAAAGAAGATAATAAAATCACCCATAATCTACCACTAGAGTTAATTACTTTTCAGATATTGATATATTTTTCTCTAGTCTTTTACTATGCATCTATGTATGGATAAATGAGCATATAAAATATGTATATGCAAAATACTTGTACATTAGGCAAAATATGTATAGATGTGTACATCTATGGAAATATCTGTTGGTGACTAGTTTAACAAAATTGGAATGGTGCTGTATATACAATATTGTAATCTTTTAAATACAAAATTATAAGCATCTCTCATATCATAAAATAGTCTCCAAATAGATGGTTTTCAATAGTTACATTATATTCATGAAGTTACAATAACTTATTTAACAATTTAGGTAATTAAATATTAATTATTTTTTCAAACTCTGATTATCTTTTGTAACAGTCCATTTTCACACGGCTGTAAAATTTTGTATAAGTCCATTTTCTTGCTACCTGACTGGGCACAGTGGCTCACGCCTGTAATGCCAGCACTTTGGAAGGCCAAGGCGGATGGATCATGAGGTTAGGAGATCAAGGCCATCCTGGCTAACATGGTGAAACCCCATCTCTACTAACAATACAAAAAAATTAGCCGGGTGTGGTGGCATGCACCTGTAGTCCCAGCTACTCAGGAGGCTGAGACAGGGGAATCGCTTGAACCCTGTAGGCAGAGGTTGCAGTGAGCCGAGATCACACCACTGCACTCCAGTCTGGGCAACAGAGTGAGACTCCATCTCAAAAAAACAAAAAACAAAAAACAAACAAACAAAAATCTACCTGAGACTGGGTAATTTATAAGAAAAGAGCAGTTCTGCAGGCTGTACAGGAAGCATGACTGGAAAACCTTAGGAAACTTACAATCATGGCAGAAGGCAAAGGGGAAGCAAGCACATCTTACAATGGCAGAGCAGGAGAGAGAGAGAGAAGAGAGCTAAGGGGGAAGTGCTACACACTTTTAAACAAACAGATCTTATGAGAACTCCCTCACTATCATGAGATCAGCAAGGGGAAATTCTGTCTCCATGATCCGATCACCTCCTACTAGGTCCCTACCCCAACACTGGAGATTTCAATTCAGTATGAACAAGCGGGCATACAGAAACAAACCATATTATTCCACTCGTGGCCCCTCCCAAATATCACAGCCTTCTTACATTTCAAAACCAATCATGCCTTCTCAACAGTCCCCCAGAGTCTTAAATCATCCCAGCATTAACTCAAAAGTCCAAGTCCAAAGTCTCATCTGAGACAAGCCAAGTCCCTTCTACCTATGAGCCTGTGAAGTAAAAAACAAGTTACTTCCAAGATACAATGGGGGTATAGGCTTTGGGTAAATGTTCCTGCTCTAAATGGGAGAAATTGGCCAAAACAAAGGGGCTACAGGCCCCACACAAGTCTGAAATCCAGCAGGGCAGCCATTAAATCTTAAAGCTCCAAAATAGCCTCCTTTGCCTCCATGTCTCTCATCTAGGCCATACCGAAGCAAGGGGTGGGCTTCCAAGGCCTTGGGCAGCTCTGCCCCTGTGGCTCTGCAGTGTATAGCCCCTGTGGCTACTTTCTCAAGCTGGCATTGAGTGCCTGTGGCTTTTCCAGACTTGTGGTGCAAGCTGTCATTGGATCTACCATTCTGGGGTCTGGAGGACAGTGGCCCTCTTCCCACAGCTCCACTAGGCTGTGCCCCAGTGGGGACTCTGTGTGTTGGCTCCAACCCCACATTTCCACTTTGTACTGCCCTAGTAGAGGTTATCCATGAGGGCTCTGCCCCTGCAGGAAACTTCTGACTGGACATCCAGGAATTTCTATATGTCCTCTAAAATCCAGGTGGAGGCTCTCAGACCTCAACTCTTTCCTTTTGTACACCCACATGTCCAAAAACACATGAAGCAATGACCCAAGCTGTACCTTCACCCCTTTTAGCCATGGCTGGAGTTGGAGCAGCTAGGATACAAGGTACCATGTCCAGAGGTTGCATAGAGCAACAGGGTCCTGTGCCTGTCCCATGAAACCTTTTTTCCCTCCTAAGCCTCCAGGCCTGTGATGGAAGGGGCTGCCATAAAGGTCTCTGAAATATCTTGAAGACATTTTCCCCACTGTCTTGGCTATTAACATTTTGTTCCTCTTTACTAATGCAACTTCTGTAGCAGGCTTGAATTTAGCCCCTGAAAATTGATTTTTCTTTTCTACCACGTGGTAAGGTTGCAAATCTTCCAAACTTTTATGCTCCTCTTCCCTTTTAAATATAAGTTCTCTTTGCTTATGCAAATGGCCATAGGATTTTAGAAGCAGCCAGGCAACCTCTTGAATGCTTTGCTGCTTAGAAATTTCATCTGCCAGATACCCTAAATATCATCTCTCTCAAGTTCAAAGTTCTTTTTTTTTTTTTTTTTTTTTTTGAGACGGAGTCTCGCTCTGTCACCCAGGCTGGAGTGCAGTGGCCGGATCTCAGCTCACTGCAAGCTCCACCTCCTGGGTTTACGCCATTCTCCTGCCTCAGCCTCCTGAGTAGCTGGGACTACAGGCGCCTGCCACCTCGCCCGGCTAGTTTTTTGTATTTTTTAGTAGAGACGGAGAGACGGGGTTTCACCGTGTTAGCCAGGATGGTCTCGATCTCCTGACCTCGCGATCCACCCGTCTCGGCCTCCCAAAGTGCTGGGATTGCAGGCTTGAGCCACCCCACCTGGCCCCAAGTTCAAAGTTCTATAGATCTCTAGGGCAGCAGCAAAATGCTGCCAGTCTCTTTGCTAAAGCATAGCAAGAGTGACCTTTGTTCCAGTTCCCAATAAGTTCCTCATGACCATCTGAGACCACTTTAAGCTGGACTTCATTGTCCATCTCACTGTATGTGTTTTGGTTAATACTACTCAACAAATCTCTAGGAAGTTCTGAACTTTCTCTCATCTTCCTGTCTTCTTCTGATTCCTCCAAACTGTTCCAACCTCTGCCCATTATCTAGTTCCAAAGTCACTTCCACATTTTCAGGTGTCTTTATAGCAATGCCCAGCTCCTCTAGTACCAAGTTTTTATATTAGTTCATTTTCACACTGCTATAAAGAACTATGTGAGACTGAGTAATTTATAAAGAAAAGGGGTTTAATTGACTCACAGCTCCATAGGCTGTACAGGAAGCATGGCTGGGAGGCCTCAAGAAACTTACAATCAAGGTGGAAGGTGAAGGGGAAGCAAGCATATCTTACCACGTCAGAGCAGGAGACAGAGAGAGAATGAGCAAACAGAGAAGTTTTAAACAACCAGATCTCCTGAGAACTCACTCACTATAGTGAGAACATCAAGGGGAAAATCCAACCCCTGATCTAATTACCTTCCTCTGGATCCATCCCCCAACAATGGGGATTACAATTTAACCTGAGATTTGGGTGGGGACACGGAGCCAAACCATATCACCTTTTAAGGATTTATTTTTAGAAGTAAGATTAAAGGGTATAAACATTCTTATGACAGAGGGCATGACACAAGAATTTAGAAAACAGAGAATTTAGAAAATAGTCCAGAGTTGCTGTCCAGAAAATATTAACTATTGAAAAGAAAATAAGCATTTAAAATAGAATATAAAGTTAAGCATAAAAGTATTAACATCTAATTATTATACACTTTCTGTAATTGAACTTGAATGGTTAGGACAATTTTTAAAGGCAGTACAGTAGTTAAGCATTGCCTTTGAAGCCATGCCTTATGGGTTTAATTCCATTGTGCTATTTGCTTGTTGGGTATTGTATAATTTTGCTATGGTTTCCGTAAGAGAATACCACAGATTTGGTGGCACAAACAACATAATTTTATTTTCATAACTCTGAAGGCTGGAAGTCCATGGTCATGGTGCAGCGTTGGGTTCTAATGAGGCCTCTCCTCTTAGTTTGCCGATGGCTGTCTTCTTGCTGTGCCCTCACACGGTCTTCTTTTCTGTGCATGTGTATGTGCATGCCTGGTGGGTCTTCCTCTTATTAGAAGGTCATAGGTCCTACTGGATTCTAGCCTCACACTTCTGACCTCATTTAACCTTATTAACCTCCTTAAAGACTCTATCTCCAAATATAATCACATCAGGGGTTAGTGATTCTACACATGAATATTGGGAGGACACAATTCGATCCAAAACAGGTATGGTTGGCCAAGTTACTCAATGTCTGCATATCTGAGTTATCTCATTTGTAAAATCAAGGTAATAACACTTTATTGGCTATGATGGGATTAAATGTGCTTTTATGTATAAAGCATTCAAGAACAGTGCCTAGCACATGGCAAGTATTCAATAGATAAGTAGTGTCACATTTAAAAATTAAAAGTTTACATGGGCATGGTATGAATTAATCATAACACACTATAAAAAATAGCTTCCATAGCAGAATTTCTAAGTTTGACACAATATTAATTCTTATAATTATTGGGAGTAATTAGTATTAATGGAGAAGAAATAGAAACTTGAAGCAAGTAATCTAAAATCATATAATGAATTGACAGATTAAGAATAAGTGCAAATGTTTCAAGAAAAGTTATATTCTTTTAATTCCTTTGAAATTAAAACAACTGTCATAGACTGGATTAAGAAAATGTGGCACATATACACCATGGAATACTATGCAGCCATAAAAAAGGATGAGTTTGCATCCTTTGTAGGGACATGGATGCAGCTGGAAACCATCATTCTTAGCAAACTATCACAAGAAGAGAAAACCAAACACCGCATGTTCTCACTCATAGGTGGGAACTGAACAATGAGATCAC
>NW_016814854.1:593734-602771 GCF_001698545.2 Rhinopithecus bieti | reverse complement strand
TAAAATAAAATAAAATAAAATAAAATAAAATAAAATAAAATAAAATAAAAAATGCAAAGGAGCAGATGATTCAGATAATATAGATATTCATGTAATATCCTTGAGTATAGCTGAAGGACGCCTAACTCAGCCTGACAGGGAGAGATTAGGCAAGAATTCCAGCATCATAGTGGTCATCTTGGAATAAATGGAGAAATGGCATTGAGGTGAAGATGACTACAAGATAGCTGCCAATAGAGGCAGTGGAAAGGGATACCTTAGCCAAGCAGAGGTGTAGAAGACAGGCTTAAATGTGACAAAACTAAAGGCAGATAGAGGAGTAAAGACAGCTCTGATGATCCAGCCAGAATTAGGTAGTGGAGATAAAAGAAAAAGAGCAGAAAAGGTTGAGAAACACTTAAGCATTAAAAGTATTAGAATCATGGATGGCTAGATATGGAACTGTGGGAAAGGAAAAGGATTAGACAGCAATTTAGGAAAAGGAGCAATTTATAGGGAAGATGACACATTCAGATTTCAAAATATTAGGATCCATGTGATGATAAGTGGTTGACAGAAGGTTGAATATATAAATGCAGAGCATGGGGATTAAGGCAGGGTTGTACAGCAGTTGAAACAAGAGACTGGACAAGATCACCCACAGAGTATTAAAAATGATAAGTGGGTAGGGAGAAGAAAGGGATAAAGTGAGGTATAAAAATACAGTCAGATAGAAGAAATAATCCCTAGTATTAAGTAAATTGGTAATCACAGTAAACAATAACCTATTGTACATTTCAAAAGAGCTAATGATGAATAATTACAATGTTTCCAGCATAAATAAAATATAAATGTTTAAGGTGATAGATATACAAATTACCCTGGTTTGATTATTACACATTATATGAATGTATCGAAATGTCACATGTACCACAAGCACATTTAAATTTATCATGTATCAACAAAAAATATTTTGCCCAATGACTTAGAGACAGAAGCCTGGAAAACATCAATATTAAAGGAAAAACCACACAGAAGAAACCCATGAAGGATCCAGAGGAGAGATGAAAACTAGCAAAAACCTGAATTACAGAAGATAAATGTGCAGAGATTCTAACATAGGGGAGCCTTTGATAAAAGCCCACTGAATATGCCGAAAAGAAATTAATTTGTGATCTTAGAGATGTCAGTGTCTGTATGGTGAGGGAACTAGGAAGATGAACAGATTGTAGTGAATTCCTTTGAGTAGGAGATGAACATCTAGAAATACCTTAGAATATTTCTCAGCTTATACAGGCAAGAAATAGTGTCCCACCTAAGGTAATATCTCTGTAGTGAAACATAGAAGTGTTCAAAATAAATGATGTGCAGAGACTAGATGGAGAAGTCTGGCCCAGATAGGAGACTACAGTTTAAGGTAGGTTATCAGCCTAATGAAATGCTTTACTTGGGAGAAAACAGAATTTCAAATGGAGAACTAGCCAATGAGAAAAGAAAATGCATCATTATTTCAAACAGAAAACGAATGAACCACAAGCCGAATTAGCAGTAAGGTTGACTTTTGATGTCATGTCCTGCAAATTACTCAGAAAGGATTCCTTAAATACCCTAGACTAAGGGCAGGACAAGTTTCAGAGAATGAACTGGGCTTGAATGTGTCAGTAAAGATCAAGTTGCTCCAACAAAAGAAGAGGAGTGTGGGCACGGGAAGCTCGGGAAGCATAGGAAGAGATCGACAGGGAAAAACATGATTTTACAAGTTTAATCTGCATAGATATGCAAGATGGGCTTCACAGCTAAACTGCTAGGACACATGAAAGAGTCAGGGAAGTAAATTATCCAATGGAATAAGAAATGGACAAAGAAAGAATGAATAGCATGTCAGAAGTCAAATACATGAGAGTTTCCATGCCTGGCACATAAGAATGTGGTAAAGTTTTATTGAATGAAGAAATGAATGAGTAAACAAATTAATGAAAAAAATAATGAGTGCGAAGACTGGTCACAGTTTCATTGTTTTACTTTATCTAAATTAAGATAGAAACACAGTATTCACGCTTCATCTAAAATTTCCACTTTTTAAATTATGCATGGATTATCCCCCTCACCGCTAAACTTCTCTAGACAAGAGTTGACTTTATAAAAGAAAATAAAACGTTAATTAAATTTTATTTATTTGGAAAATTAAATAGAATTGGTGGAAGCCATTGATGAAAATCACTTACAAACATAAAGAATTAGTTTTCTTTTACTTTTGTCCTACTTTTCAGTTTCCTCTCAGTAGGAAAGTTATTAATCTGTTGTGTTTTACTGTAGAATCACAATTTTACATTAATTATACATACAACCTGCCCTAAGCATACCCTTACTAAAGGGCATACCTTAATAAAGACGATACAACATGCCTCCATAACCTAGCAAGGTCAGTCCATGAGAAGAATAAATAAAAACGTAATTTAGTAACTGCTAGAATAATCTGAGAAGATAGAAATGAAGATCATGTCTGGAGGACAAAATGATTTTTAAAAAATAGAAAATGATGAAGTCACAAGGTAAATGATATAAAAGGCTGGATTTGGAGTCAGAAGATAAGGGTTCTTGTTCTGTGACTGACTTTGTAGTCTAGGACAAACCATTTAATGTGTCTTGCTTTGTTTTCCTCATCCACTATGCAGAAGTCATAGCGATCTTTTTAAAACATAAATCAAATCACATCACTTCCCTGCCTAAAATCCTCCAATAGTCTCTTCTGACAATTGGAATAAAATCTAACCCCTTCCTTGTGACCTTCAGCATTGTGAGCATGAATGGAACCCTGCCTACTTATTTAAACTCCTGTCTTTGCCTTTTTCCTTTTATTCACTGTTCCTAGATTGTTCTTAAACCCCGTGAAGCTCACATTTGCTGTTTGTCTGCCTGAAATACTGA
Organism: Rhinopithecus bieti; assembly: GCF_001698545.2. NCBI lineage: Eukaryota > Metazoa > Chordata > Mammalia > Primates > Cercopithecidae > Rhinopithecus > Rhinopithecus bieti. Next base: position 599,864 of record NW_016814854.1, on the reverse strand, counting down.
GTCCTAGGTCCTCTTGCTGTTGACTATTTCTTGTCATTTAGGTGTCAGCTCAGATGCTACCTGCTCAGAGATGCCTTTACTCTCTGTAGAAAAATAGCTACCTTACTCTCATCCATCAATCGCTTTCAAAGAACTATAACTTATTTTTGTTAAACTAAGTATAGAAAATAATATCTTGTTTACTATTTATGTCTTTATATATTGTATGTGTCCTCCTATCAAACATCTCCTTGCCTATCTTGTTCATCACTGAAATCTTTGACTCTGGCTAACAATTTATGCTTCACAAGAATTTGTAGATGAAAGGAGAAAACAGGAAAAAAAAAAAAAGGAGATGAGAGAAGAGAAGAAAGGAAAGGAATGAAAGGGGAAGGAAAAAAGAGGAAGAAAGGGAGGGAGAAAACAAATAAATAAAATACTTTGGCAATAAAATGAGAAAAAATATGAGAAATTATATTGGGAAAAAACTATCAAGGCGTTGTTTAAATATCACTTCATGCTTGAATATATTTAAATACCATAAACTTGTTATGATTTAAAGGAACTCCAAAGACTATTGTTTTCATTTTCTTGATATTTCAGTGAAGCCTGTAAAATGTATATGTGGGGAAGTGAGAGTAGATGTGTGATTTAATTTTTGTGCTTTATTTGGGTGAAACTGGCGTATGAAGAAACATAAGAGACACCCTCAGAGCACAATCAAGATGTCAGCATTCACAAACCCATGTGCTACCCCTCTAAATTATACTCCTCCAGATGGCTTGGTTAATTTTGAAGTGGATAAAGCTAACAGTGCCAGATCACACCCAAGCAGTATAAAACTGTATAAGAACACAATAAAACAGTAATAAACAATAGATTATTTTAGTGGCATATGGCAGATACTGAGTCAGGCCAGCCTCAAATGTAATCTTTGGATTCTGTTTAAAAATCAGTGTCTGAGTTAGAGCATTAGCATTCAAAGCACTCCTGTAAGCAGTAAGCAACTATTCTAAAGAAGAGAAAGGGAGGGTCAGATAAAGGAGAAAAGGAAAACACAATGGTCATTGGAGAAGAAAGATAAACAAGAAATAATAAGCAGTGCTTGCATGACAATCTACAAGGGGAAACATAAAATTCATGAAAGCATTCAACAGGAAGAGATGGCAACAAGTAGACCAATATGAAGGAAATGGATGTGGGAGCTCCCAGCAAGAAGGGGAACAAAGGAGAAAGAGGAAAATCCACATAAAATAACAATTCCTCCCTTTTCTGAATATCTGGACATAAAATTTATTATCTTCCCTTAAAATGACAAAAATTGTATGTTGCGTCATAAAAGTTGGAAATATATTGTTAAAACCTTAACTCTGCAATCCCTAAGTAAAAATTCCCTTTTCCGAACATGTCTTCACCCCTACACTAAACCCAACCATCTTCTCCTGGGAGAGGGATGCTTCAGAACAATGAGAGATCCGTTCAGATTGCTGAAATTAAAGCTTCCAAGCAAAGAGCCCAGGATATAGCCCCTTTTACCTAATTACATCCTATTTATACTACGTATTTCAATGTAAACAAGACTTCCTCCATACCAAGTAAGAGACTGTACGCTTAGACACTACATAAAAATGTATTTTTTCCAGAAAAATGCTTTTCAAGTGAAAGTTTTGTTAATGGATAGTTTCTTGATAACATGAGTGATCTGAATAAAGTTAATTATCCACATAATTAACTATATGTGGCTGAATAGGAAGTCTCAGCCTTCATTCCCACTCAGAAACACTAATTGCGCACAAATGTACACACTAAACATTTTTATATGAATTCCAGATTCCAATTAAGATGTTGTAGTATTCCAAGTGTGTACAAGGTAGGGAATAGTCAAATTGAGTTGAGTAAGAAGAGCATTTCATTTACCTGTGTCAGCCTCTCCCCCAAGTTAGCACAGCTCAGTGCCAGGACAGAATGCCTCTTTCACATCTGTTTCCTCTGGGAGAAAAGAATTGAGCATGCCTCCAACATTCCAGCTTTTCAGAGAGCTGCCCAAGAAACTGGTCTCTGACTTCCTTGATTGGTGTGCCAACAGAACTAGCATAATTTGAATGCCTGGGGGTCACTGAGGACAATGGAAAGCAGCAGGTGGCTTGATATGGTTGGCACAGCACGGCACAATTCGGGGAAGAACTGCACAACTTAAGACTTCTTCCTTAGCAAGGAGGGATAAGAGTGGAGCATGTGTTGGCACTCTGGCTCTTCAGAGGGCTGCCCAAGGGACTAATTTCTGTCTTACTTCACTTGGAGCACTGACGGAACTAGCATAGTTTGGATGCCTTGGAGCCACTGAGAACAAAAGTTAAAAAAACAACAACAAAAACTAGTAGGCAGTTTTCTATAGCCACCATACCTCAGTAAAATCAAGAGAAGATGCACAACTCAAGGCTTCTCCTTCAAGAGGGAGGGAGAAAGGAGCAGAGAATGAGTCTGTCATTCTAGCTTCTTGGAACACCAGCTGCTGAGAAACTGATATCTGTCCCACCTTACTCAGTGTACTGATAGGAAGCTGGCATGCTCTGGATGTTTGCCAGCCACTGACAACAAAAGAGAGTGGGAAAGGTGCAGTTGTAGAACCAGAGAACATGTGGTGCCACAGACAGACATCAGAAAAGATAACGAGTTCCTGAGGGGAAACAAAAAGCACAGTAAGCCTCTCTGAGAAATTGCATGCACAGGTCTAGATACCCCCCAAAAAGTTCCAGAGGATTCCAGAATCACTTTCTGGGCTACTTAGTGGGGGTCTTGTAACAAAGCCAGCCTGAAGACTGGGAGAAGCGACAGATCCCAATACAAAGCTACAAGGTGCATGAAAAACAAGGAAACACGGCTCAACCAAAGGAATAAACTAAATCTCCAGAAACTGGACCTACAAAGAGGTATGTGGGCAACTTGAAAGAGAATTCAAAATAATTGTCATAAAGATGCCCAATGAGCTCAAAGAAATAACAAATGAATGGAATAAAGCATCAAGAAAGATACAGAAAATATAAAAAATAAGTTTTGGAGCTGAAAAAGAAAATAAACTGCAAAATTCACTGGAGAAGTTTGTGGCAGACTTGACACGCAGAAGAAAACATTAGCAAACTTGAATACGAGTCATGTGAAATTATCTGCTAGAGGCACAAAATGAAAAAAGAATGACAAAGAATAAAGAAAACCTAAGGGACATATGAGGCACCATCAAATGGACCAATATTTGCATTATTGTTGTTTCAGAGGGGAAGAGAGAGAGAACAGGGCAGAAACATTACTTAATAAAATAACAGCTGAAAATTTCCCAAATGTGAGGATGGAAATGGACATCTAGAGTTGAGAAACTACATGCTCCAACTAAGATGAATTCAATGAAACACACACCAAGCAACATCATAATCAAATTGTCAAACGTCAAAGAAAAACAATTTTGAAAGCACCAAGAGAAAAGCAACTGGTTATGAACAAGAGACTATCACCAGATTTCTCAGAAGAAACATTCCAAGACAGAAGAGAAGTGGGATGATATATCAAAATGCTGACAGAAAAAAAACACCCTGCCAATTACGAATACTGTATCCAGAAAAACTATCCTTCAATAATTAAGGAAAAATACTTTCCCAGATAAAGAAAGGCTGAGGAAATTCATCATCACTAGACTGCATTACAAGAAGTGCTAAAGGAAGTTTATCAAGTTGAAATCAATGGATGCTAAACAGCAGCATGAAAGCATACATAAATACAAAGCTCACTGGTAAAGGTAAATACATAAACATATAAAGAATACTATTGCTGTGATCTGAATGTTTGTGTGCCTTCAAAGTTCATTTGTTGTCATCTTAACCCCAAGATACTGGTATGAGGAAGTGGGGCCTTTGGGAGACAATTAGGTCATGGGAGCCAAGCCTTCACAAATGGGATTAATGCTTTTACAAAAAAGGCTCCCATGATCTTGCTTGCCTCTTCCACTATGTGAGAACACAGAGAGAAGGCACAGTCTATGAATAAGAAGTGGGCCCTCATCAGATACCAAATCTCTTAGCACCTTCACCTTAAACTACCGAGACTCCAGAACCATGACAAATAAATGTTTGTTGTTTATAAGCTACACAGCTTATGGTATTTTATTATAGCAGCCTTAACAAACTAAGGCAATTGTAATATTGTAACGATGCTGCATAAATCTCTTTTAATTTTTGTATAAAAGTTAAAATATAAAAGTATGAGAAATAATTATACAAATCTAGCAATGGTTATACAATATAAAAAGATGTAATTTGTGACATCAATAGCATAAAGTGTGGGGGAAGTGAATAAAAGTTAAGCGTTTTTGTATAGAATTGAAGTTATCAGTGTAAAGTAGATTATTTTAATGATAACATGTTTTATGTAAGTTTTGAAAGTACCTGTAGGAGATACTCAAAAGAAAATGAGAAAGAAATCAAAACATGCAACTACAAAAAAGTCAGAAAAATTCAAAGTAAGACAGTGACAGCAACAATGAGTCAAAAAGCTACAAGACAGCTAGAAAGCAATTTAAGAAATAGCAATAGTAAGTCCTTTCCTATCAATAATCACTTTAAATGTAAATAAATTTAACTCTCAATTAAAAGACTGATATAGTGGCTGAATGGATTTAAAGAAAACAAGACTCAACTATATGCTGTATACAAGAAATGCACTTTGGACTTTAAGACCCACATAGGCTGAAAGCGAAAGGATGGAAAAAATAATCCACACAAATGGTAGTCAAAAAAGATAGCAAGAGTGGCCAAATTTATATCAGACAGAGTAGATTTTAAGTCAAGAACTGTCCAAAAAGACAAAGAAAGACAAGGACATTATATAATGATGTAAGGGTCAATCTGCCAGGAATATGTAGCAATTATAAATATACATGTGCCCATAATAAGAGCACCCAAATATAGGAAGCAATCAATGAAAGAATTTAATAGAGAAATAGACAACACAGGATAACAGTAGGGAATTTCAATACACCACTCTCAATAATTGATAGAACATCCAGACAGAAGATCAATAAGGAAATAAATAAATAAGAGGATTTGAACCAGACTATAGATCAAATGGAACTAACAGACATTTGCAGAACATTCCACCCTACAGCAGCAGAATGCATATTCTTCTCAAGCATGCATGAAACCTTCTCCAGAATAGATCACATGTTAAGTCACAAAACAAGTCTTAACAAATTTAAGAAGATTGAAACTGTGTCAATTATATTTTCCAACAACAATGGAATGAAATGGAAAGCAAAGAAAAATGGAAAAGTTCTTAGATATGTGGATATTAAACAACACACTGTTGAATAATCAATGAGTCAAAGAATAAGTCAGAATGTAAATTTTAGAAAAATATTTTGAGACAAATAAAAATGAAAAGAGAACATAACAAAATGTATAGGATGCACCATGACCAAGTCAGATTTATCCCTGGATTACACGGATGGCCAACATACAAAAATAATCAATATGAGACACCACATTAACAGAATAAAGGATAAAAATTACATTATTATCCCAATATATCCAGAAAAAGCATCTGAAACATTTAACACCCTTTCGTGATAAAAAAACACTCAATAAACTAAGAATAGAAGAAAATTACCTCAACATAATATAGGTCACAGTGAATGTCATACTATACATTGAAAAACTGAAAGCTTTTCCTCTAAGATCAGGAACCAGTTAAGGATGCCCACTCTGACCACTTCCATTCAACATACTACTGGAAGTCCTAGCCAGAGAAATTAGGCAAGAAATATAATTAAAAGTCATCCAAATCAGAAAGAAAGAAAATTTCACTGTTTGCAGATAATGTGATGCTATATGTAGAAAACCTTGACAATTACACACACACAGACACACACACATTCACAAATCATTAGAACTAATAAACCAATTAAGCAAAGTTGCAGGATACAAAATCAACACACAAAAATCAGTTGAGTATATGTACACTACCAATGAACAACTGGAAACAAAAATGAAGAAGATAATCCATTTACAAATGAATCAAAAAGAATAAAACTCTTAGTAATAATCTAAACTGAGAAGTATTACAAAATATGTAGACACTGAAATCTATAAAAGATTGCTAACCACCC
>NW_016814854.1:570934-593434 GCF_001698545.2 Rhinopithecus bieti | reverse complement strand
CCCCCCCCGCCCAGACACACACACAAGTAGGGGATGCAATGCCTTAAGCCAACCAGCCCACCATGTCAAGTTCATCATCCAGAACACCAACATGGCAGTGGCTATTTCGATTCTGAGTGTCTTCTCGCTGAGGTGCCCATAATAGTCATTGACTGGGTTCAAATTGATGCCAATTCCTCAGTTATTCATGATGAGTTCATGGCTCACAAACTTAGATTAGTTCTCCTCATTAGTGACGACATTGTGGACAAGCTGCTGTCCTCCTGGGACTTCCCACGTGAAGAGTTCTGCGAGCGCTTGGTGGAGTTCACCCTCGATGTGCAGTGCAATGAAGAGCAGACTTGACATGTCGCGTCTTGAGACCTCATCTCCAACAGCCCCAGGTCATTCCAGTGAACCAAGATGATGACCCTAATGACTACATGGAGCAGGATGACATTCTCATCATCAAGTTGAGAAAGGGCCAGGAGCTGAGACTTTGAGCCTATATGAAAAAATGCTTTAGCAAGGAGTATGTCAAGTTGAACCCTACTGCAGGGATGACTTTTGAATACAATCCAGACAATGCCATGAGGCAGGCAGTGTACCCCAAACCCAAGGAGTGGCCCAAGAGTGAGCACTTGGAGCTGGATGAGGATGAGTCACAGGTGCCCTGTGACCCGAAGGGCAAGCCAGAAAGGTTTTACTACAACATGAATTCCTACGGCTCTCTGTGTCCTTAAACCATGTCCTCTTAGATCTCACTGGATTGAAGAAGCAGCTGAGGGATTTACAAACTCAATTAAGCCACGAGATCCAGAGTGACATGCTAACTATAAACTAGCTGCAGCTTGCTGCTTCAGCAAGAATGGGGATTCAAGCCAGCAGCTGGATTTGGGGGGTGTCTCTTAAGACTCTTCTAGTTTTTGGAAATCTAGTCTATTGTTGCTTGAGCTTCTTGGCAGGTCATCAATACCAACTAGAAGCAGGTAATAGACTACTAGGGATGCCAGCGGTTTTTAAGCGGGACAGTTTTTTACTGGCCCTAACTGCTAATTGCCAGCAGTGCTCCACAGATCCCAAAACATCCCTGTTAGCCTGTTTCCTAATGCAGCTGTAGGGGAGCCAACCGGACTTCTCTCCTGGTTAGTTCAGCTCTTTACTTTAAATGCTTTCTGTCCAAAAGGAATAATTTCAATTGTATCTTAGATTTCTGGTTTTAGGATTAAATGTCACAACCTTCATTCAAAGGGCCTATAAACCCTTCCAGTTCTTTCCCCAGGGCTGGCCTACTAGCAATTCAAATTTCCAGGTGTCTTTAATTTGAGAAGTAACCTTCTGGGAATAACATCAGACCCTGGCTGTGCTCTCTCCACTATGTAAACACAATATTTCACTCTCTACTCAGCAATTACAAACCCCTTCACCACCAATACCTGATTATTTAGTTTGTTGGTGGTGGTGGTGGTAGTAGTGGCAGTGGCCAGCAGGGGCAAGGGCCCCTCCCACATACACAGAACTATTTCATTTCTCCTAAATGAAGGCTCTGGCCCTGACCTCTTAACACTGTCTCCAGGGAGGAACATTCACAAAGCAGTTAATTAGGCAGCCCCAAAAAAACACAGAAAGAAAGAGATATTTATTGATTAACAGAAGTTGTCTTTTAAAAGTGTTTATTTTGGTAATGAAGAGCACAACATAGTCTCAAAAAAATTAAAAAAGAAAATAAAAAGAAAAGAAGACACAAATAAATCCCATGTTCATGGATTAGAAGACATTGTTCAAATGTCCATACCATCCAAAGTCTACACATTTAATGCAATCCCTATTAAAGTCCTAGTAACATTTTCACAGAAATTGACAGAACAATTCTAAAAATTGTACAGAAGTACAAAGGACCCCAAAGTAGCCTAAACAATCTTAAGAAAAAGAGCAAAACTGGAGGCCTCAAACTTTGTAACTTTAAAACATATTACAAAGCTACAGTCATCAGAAGATCATGGTACTGCAATAAAGATAGACATACCGGCTAATGGAACAATACTGAGAGTCCAGAAATAAACCCACACATATACAGTCAAATGATCTTTTACAGGATGCCAAGACAACACAATGAGAAAAGGATAGTATCAAAAAATTGGTGCTGGACAAACCAGATATTCACATACAAAAGAATAAATGTGGATCCTTATTTTATACCATACACAAAAATCAACTCAAAGTAGATTAAAGACTTAAACATAAGACATGAATTTATAAAACTCCAAAAAGGCAACATAGGGTAAAATCTTCATAACATTTGTCTTGGCAATTAATTCTTGGATATGACACCGAAAGCACAAGTAACAAAAGCAAAAATAGACAAATGGATTTACATCAAGCGAAAAAGCCAAAAACTAAAAATCTTCTGCATAGTAAAGGAAATAATCAACCGAGTACAAAGGCAACTTACAGAATGAGAGAAAATATTTGTAAACCAGATATCTGACAGGGGTTAATATAAAATATATAAGAAACTCAATAGCAGAAAATAAAAATAACTATCTTCAAAGAAGAGATACAAATGATCAACAGGCATATGAAAAGACATTTATCACTAATCATTAGAGAAATGCAAATCAAAGCCACACTGAGGTATCATCTCATAATCCTTATGATGGTCATTATAAAAAATTAAAAATTAAAAAAATAAAGTGTTGACAAGTATGTGGACAATTTTGAACCTTGTGCACTATTGGTGAGAATATAAAATGATGTTGCTACTATAAAAAAAAAAACAGCATAGAGATTCATAGAAAATTAAAATAAAAACCACCATTTGATCCAGCAATCCCACTTCTGGGCATTTATCCAAAAGACCTGAAATCAGGACATGGAAGATATTTGCCCTTCCATGTTCATTGCAGCATTATTCACAATAGATAAGAATTAGAAACAACTGGCCAGGCACGGTGGCTCACACCTGTAATCCCAGCACTTTGGGAGGCCGAAGCGGACGGATCACGAGTTCAGGAGATTGAAACCATCCTGGCTAACATGGTGAAACCCCGTCTCTACTAAACAAACAAAAAAAAAAATTAGCCAGGCATGATGGTGGGCTCCTGTAATCCCAGCTACTCTGGAGGCAGAGGCAGGAGAATGGCGTGAACCCAGGATGGGGAGCTTTCAGTGAGATGAGATTGTGCCACTGCACTTCAGCCTGGGGAACAGAGCGAGACTCCATCTCAAAAAAAAAGAAAAGAAAAATAAAAGAATTAGAAACAACCTACAAGTTTATCAGCAATATGCATGGATAAAGAAAATGTAATATGTATTTATACAATAGAATATTATTCAGCCATAAAAAGAAGAAAATTCTGTTACGTGGATATACCTTGAGGACATTATGCTAACTGAAATACGCCAGTACAAGAAAGACAAACACTACATGATTCCACTATACAAAGTACCTAAAATAGTCAAACTCTTGGAAATATAAAGTAAAATTATGGTTTCTAGATGCTAGAAAGAGGGATAAATGGGAAAATTGCTCTTCCGTGAGCATACAGTTTTAATCATACAAGAGGGAAAATTTTCACAGATCCGCTCTACATTATGCTTATAGTTAACAATGCTGTACCATACACCCAAAATTTAAGAGGAAAGATCTTATGTGTTTTTTACCACGATAAAAAAAATTTGTAACATTCACAGAAAATATACATTTTTTTTTACTTTATTTGTACTTATGATAGAACCTTTCGATCTCCAGCTCAAAGGCAAAAAGTAATCATTCCAAATTAAATTATCTTAGTTAATATGGCTGTTTAGCATAGGAGATATTGATCATCACACTCCAACTGAAAAATAAAGATGTTCTAATCTCAATATCCTGGCCTCTAATAAGAATATAAAATTATAAATGCAAATTTTCAACTCCCAAGTGAAGCATGAAATTCCAGAGCCACTGTATACTGGGAGTGGGAAAAGTGTATGCTTATAAGTAAGATTCATTTTTTTATATTTTATCTCCCTGGAGGAACAGCATCTTTCCTCAAAGAGAGAGCCATCCCAGTGTAAACCATAATACAATGACAATCAAAGGGATATCCACAGATAACGATGTTCATTACATTGCCTATAATTGCTTTAGCCTAAAGGACAGCAGCCCAAAAGTATAGATCCATGGCAGATCATTGTATTTAAGCAGTCAAATATGTATCCTTCACATTTTAAAATATAGCCACTGGCCCCAAAAATGTGAGTTCTACTGTCCACTTTTCTCACACTGCCTTCCACACAGTATAAAACCTTTCATCTTGACATAATTAGAAGACTCTTCCAACCAAGTAAAACTATGACTTGCTCACATCCCTACTTTTCCCACATGACCATGGCAAAATCAGATATTGTCAAATAACTGGAGGACCCCAATTCACCATAGACTTTTCATAAAATGGTTAAGAGGTAGGAGCCTAGGGTTCATGGAGGAAATCTGGGAAGAACTCATGCTTAGGCTAATAAAAAATACAGTTCATTCATTCAGCTCCATGAAGACAGGAAAACTATGCCATCCTGATCTTCACTATGTCAATGGTCTGTAAGTGCTCAGTAAAAATTCTTCAAATGAAGCAATGTCCAAAGTTATCTGGATTCAGTCTGGAAAAGAGTAATTAAGCTTTTGTTTTTGCTTAATATACATGCCCTGACAGTATATTAAAATGCTTAATCAAACAACTTTTTTATGGTCTCAGAAATCCTCATGATATTTAACATTATGAAATCTACATATTCAGAGCCACCTCTAGTCTATGAAATTAAAGTATTTACATATAATTTATCCACTTATATTTTCTTCATAAAAGGCATTATTTAAGATATAGCAACTAAATCAGAGAATTCCGGATAATTGCTTTTATTCATAATTTTATCCAAATGATGAAGTTCATAATTACACAATGTTATAGTTATTAATATATTAAGGTAGACCTTAAAAGTTCACAGCAAAAGAGTAACACAGTGTCAGAGACTATGCAATGTACCAAATAGGATATTGACTTTACTCTGCATAATGTGCAAACAAATTTACATATATGTCTTAAACTTAACCCCTGACCTTATAAATGATTGAATGCATCCAGTGGCTTATTTTCTGTAAATCAGTAAGTAACCTCAAATGAATGCATCAATTTTCACAATGCATGCATTGCTAGTATCATCTAATATTTTTATTTCAAGTAAATAACCACATTATTCATGCCAGTAGCTGGTACAAACCTTTACTATTCCTCTTAAATCACTTAGCTGGACTCACCCACTCATTTTTAACAGATGGCCAAGCCTCCTACCTCACAGAGAAAATAGCAGCCATCAGTCACAAACCGCACCTCTTGTATTATCTGCATGTTCCCCAGCTTTTCCTCCTTCCCTTCTGTCCCAGAGGATGTCTTGCCTCTCTTCCAAAGATAACACTTTAATCTGTACTCCTGATTTCATCTTCTTCCTTTCTTCCTCTCTATATTTATTGAGTGCCTTCTGATGCCAGAATATTCTAAGCCTGGGAACACAGTGTGAAATAAGACACAAAGCCCCTCTCCTTGTGGACTTTGCATTCTATTATGTGTCCTCCAAGGCCTTTTCAATATTCCCCATCGTTTTTTGAATCTTCACTGTATCCTCTGTCATGGCTGTTCTCTTTTAGCTTACAAACCTGTTTAACTTGTCCTCATCCTTAAAATGAATCTGCTTATTTTGCTGACCTTGAAGGCATGTATCTCCTTCCCTTACTGCTGCACTTCTAGGATCAGCTGCAGTTTCTGTTTCTACTTTCACTTCCCCTTTTCACTCCTCAGTGCACAGCTATCTATTTTTCTTTTGTTCTCTGTACTCCAGTGAAACATTTATCCTTAGCCTTTGACACAGTCTTCCTTGCCTTGAATCCTCATGAATCCTAGGACAGAATATAGTTTATTCTCTTGGCCACACTTTCTGCTATTGCTTCATTCTCTGCCTGCAACCTTACTGTTTGACTCCCAAGATTTCTTCTTTGGCCTTCTTTTCTCATGCTGCCCATTCTTCCTGAATCATCCTACCCACACTCATGGTTTCAATTACTACCTATGTGCTAACAACTCCAGAATTCTGTTTTCAGACCCTTCTGAATTCCTTATCTATATTTTCAAGTATCCAAAGGCATTCTCATTTAAATAGCCATGTATCATGTGCTAAAGATGTGGCACATATTGCCACAGAGAAACACAGAGAAAATATTACTAGCTGTGGTTATAGAAAAGCTCCAAAATCTCCATGGCTGAATAACATATGAGTGTTTTGTTGGTGGTGGTGGTGGTGGTGTTGGTTTTGTTTTTGCTCACGTAAGGTCCAGTTGGAGGTAGTGTTGCAGCAGTGTGGTGTTGCAGCAGTGTGGTGTGGAGGGTAAAGGTGGTTCTGGGACCCAAGTTCATGAAGAATCTCCCCTTTATTATGTGGCATGCCAGGTCATTCAAGAAAGTTTTATCCAGCGGGTGGATGGGAAGAGTTTGGAAGGGGTGGAAGATTTTATGTGACAGTTTTGGAACTGATATATTTTCACCCACATTCCACTGAACGGAATTCAGTGACATGGTCCCACCTAGATGCAAAGGGGTTGGAAATGATAGTCCTTGTCTGGGCAGCCACTTCCTGTCATCCTCTATATTATGCAAGAGGAACAAATATTTAGTAGTTGGTTAAAAGTGTTTGCTACAGAAATCCATGGGTGACCTTTCTAGACAGAATTTTGTTTCTTATCAGTTGAATAAGGATTGCGAAGAGTGAAAGTGGAGATGAACAGACTGATTCTTTTCTGGAAGCACAATGCTAGTGTTTAGGTGGTCATTTAATGTTCTTAGAATCAAAACTTGGCTGTTAAGGAAGGGATAAAGCTCAGGAAGCAACTGATTTCTCTACCTTCTATTTTTATTTCCTTTAATCTAAAGTTCATACAATTTGAATGTCAGAGTGTCATATGTTGCTGGATATAGTTTGAATGTTTATCCCCTCCAAATCTCATGTTAAAATGTAATCCCTATTGTTTGAGGTGGGACCCCATGGGAGGTGTTTGGGTCATGGTGGCAGATGCCTCATGAATGGCTTGGTGCCATCCCCATGGTAATGAGTGAGTTCTTGCTCTGGTAGTTCATGCAACAGCTGGTTGTTTAAAAGAGTGTGGCACCTCCCTCCTCACACCATGTGATAGGCCCTCTCCCTCTTTGCCTTCCATCATGATTGTAAACTCCCTGAAGCCCTCAGCAGAAGTAGATACTGGCACCATTCTTCTTGTACAGCCTGTAGAAACATGAGCCAATTAAACCTCTTTTCTTAGTAAATTACCCAGTCTCAGGTTTCTTCATAGAAACACAAAAACAATGCTAGCACATTATTCTCCTGCATTTCTTATTTTTTTCCTCTTTAAATATATAGTTATTTTTCTAATAGTAAAGGTATAGATTAATCTTTCCAAAACTCAGTTAATCATTTCATTCACTGAGTTAAAACATTCAATAATATCCCCAATGATTCCAAAAGGAAGTGCAAACACATAAGATGTCATGAAAGCCAGTACAATGGGACTCCAGGCAACCTTACCTGCCTTTCATGGAGCTTTATTGTCTGCTATCATTTCTGTACCACTTTCGCCCCCCTAAGGTCTATTTTCCACTGCCAGAAAGCAGATGGCCACAAAGAAAATGCTGGGAGTACTCTTCCCCATGTGGTTTTTGTTTAGAGTCATCATTGAGAAGCATCACACAAGACTTGGAAAGCAAATGCTTCCAAATCCAAATTCCAAAGACTGGGAGGGCATTATTCCCCAAATATTGTGAGCAGGCACGTAGGTGGTCATGAGATTTGAAGCACATTATGAATGAACACTTGAAAATCACCTCAATAAATATTCTGCAGTGAGATAGTCTTTATCTCCCCGAAAGCCATCCAATGAGAATAAACTTCTAATTCCCTGCATTAAACATTTCAAACTTGCAATAGATAGAGTAGCTGAGATTTCCTTGAACAAATCTTGACATATAATATGTCCATCATTATGCCATAATGCTCTCAAGTGGATACACACACCACACACACACACATATACATATATAAAAACCAAAATTCTTACCACTACCAAAATCCAATTCATTGTTTTGATACATGCTTTTTCTGTGTGACATGCCCTTTTCCTGACATTTCTGTCTGACAAAAGTCCTCTTCATCTTTCAAATTCAAATACCACAATCTAACTGAGTCCTTCCGCAATTCCCCCAATTATAGACACATGCTCCTTGGGGAGCTCATGATATCTTGTTCATACCACTTGCATGGTATTTCTAACATCATTTATATGCCCTCACCTTGTAGAGAGAAATTATGTTTCATTACACTCTGTGGCCTTAGTTCTTAGTACACACACAGTTGTATAGTAAACGTTCAATAATGTGTTGGATAAATGATCCATTTTGAAACAAAATGTCATTAATGTAGATGAACATTTTCTTCACAGCATACTCTGAAAATTGGGAGAATAAACCCACATGCTGGGAGTATATTTAAGATTCGCTGAAGCATTCCAGGAACCATCCCCCTTCTCCAGTAGGACACAAGCATGAAGGGACAGATAAATGAGCAATGGGAAGACACATGCAATCCTCCACCTCTCCCTCACCTTTCTCCTCTCAATCTCTTATCACTTATAAAATTAGTTACTTCATTTATTGGCCTACTGGGAGGAGGTTTTATACCAATCCCTGACTCCAGTATCCACCATTACACGCTTTTCCCTCCTGAAGACCTACTGTACAGAAAAGGACTCCTCCATGTTGTCACATTAATGGTTCTAGGTGTCTGACCTTCCTGTAGGAGGTGCCCCAGTTGCCCAGACAAGTGGCGCCACCTGCCTGGGTGCAGGGGAACATGCTCCTGCTGCATTGCGAGGCAGGAGCAGCACCGCCAGGAGCTGAGACCCAACTGCGACGTCAATTTTCCTTCATTAACATGGGGTCAAAATGGCTCCACTTTTTAAAATGGCTCCTTTTTAATTAAATTGATGCCAGCTTCTGTGTTTCACCCTATCCCAGGAATTTTCAGTCCGTGACTTAAGGCAAGGACAGAGAAAAAATAAATAATAGTTTGATTAGCCCTTTTGCTTGGATTTTAATTTCCAGAAGCTTTGTTCAGGTCAAACAGCATTCAATAAACTCACAACCACATATTCCATTAACTCATGCTGCAAATATGACATTGATTGGGCAGTGAAATTACTAGGCGTTTTCTGGGGGCTAGAGTAGACTGATAAAGTAAGCATACTCCTTGCCCTCTTGGAGCTTACAGTCTTGGGAGGAAGTGCAGGAGAAAATAAATACAAAGAAATGTTCAATATAGTATAAGGTAAAAGTAAGTTCTATAAAGTAAAATAGAGCAGAGCAACAGCATAGAGAGGGTGGGAAGGGGCAGATGGAGCACACACTTTTAGATGGTGTGGGTAAACGTCTCCAATATAATGAGGAGCCTTCTGTACTAGACCTGAGTAAAGGAAATAAGCCATGGAAATGGAAAGATCTATGGGAAGAGCATTCCAAACAAAAAAGCATAGGAAGATCCTGAAGCCTGGAGTGTCTAAAGAACAGCAAGAAGGACTGATGTGGCTTCAACTGAGTAGGAGGAGACGAGCTGGAGAGGCGGGCAGGGGCTAGTTCTATGAGAGTCTTGCAACAGGAATTGAAACTTCCACGTAGGTCTAAATTATTGTGACACTTGTGACAAGACTTTAATTAGGGCCATGCTCAATGTTCCTTATTCCTCTTGAGGAGTGAAAATAAATTAGGCAATCTAGAATAAGTAAAACCAAGAAAGTTATTTCTGTTGCCAATTGTCCTGTTATTTGTCATGCTACCTATTTTCTAAAAGAAATTACCTTACTAAAGCATCTCATTTATTTACACCCAAAGGGCTTTGCATAAACTGAAAATAAATCAGTGTGAGGGTTTTACAAAGTTGGGGAAATTACTTCTCAGCCTGAAAGTAGTAAGGGAGATTTTGCCAATGACCTTATGAAATCTTTTTAACTTCCTAGGAATACAATCATGTTTTCAGATCTTTCCGAATAAACCTTAGAGATGATATATTGTTTTAGATATGAGAACACTGTTATTTCTGCAAAAATTGTCCAGGTCATTAGTGGCTGATTATTCACATTTCTGCAGTAGCTCAGTATGTAGAGTGGGCTTTGAACCTGATACAACCAGACTTACAATCTATTCTCAATCTTTCTACCACTCTGAACCTCAGTTTTACAAATTAATTGATAATAGAATCAAATGTAGATACCTGGTCTAGTGCCTGACACATCACATAAACTTTAAACTAGTGTTTCCGTGTCCTTAGCCACTCGTATTTCATGAAGCTTGTGGACAAGAACATTGCTGTACTTACTTCCCTGCAAAATATTCTCCAATGCCATAGCGTATTTTGTCCCCTCCATTCACTTTTGCCTTTCAATTACCATGTTTCTTAGAGGCTAAGTCAGTTTCAGAGCCCTCCTTTCTCCCCAAATATAAAAACCTTCAAACTGGAATGGGCCTCTGAGGTAACTAGGAACTGTGTCATATCATATGTACAACAAACAAATAGATTGCAAACCTATTCGACAGGACTTTAAACACATATTCTGAGCCTATCTATTTCATCTCACAGACCTGTGTTTTGATTTGGAAGACATTTCAACACATGTAAATTCACTCCCATTGATGATTCAGACACTTAACCTCAGAATATGGTGTATGAATGCTGTCTGCTTCCAGGATCTACAGCAGCAATGTGTTACTTGAAGAAAGAAAATATATAGTAGAACCTGGCACACATTTGTTTCCAACTTCTTGCTGTAATGGAGTTTTCAATTTCTAAGCTCCTGAGGAGACACCGTTGACAAAATACACACACACACACACACACACACACACAAGTACATGCATGCACTCACACATGCACACACACACAGCACATGCATTCACTCACACATGCACACACACACACAAGCGCATGCATGCACTCACACACGCACACACACACACACACGCTCCAACTTGCTGTGTGTATGTAAGGGAGCATTTTGCGGATTATTCCAGAATCTGCAAATCATTAGGATCAGAGGCAAACCCAGAGTTTACTGATTGGCAGTTTTGTTCACTTGCTTCCAATGCATTGTCACTTCTATATAAAAATAATCTATCCCGCCAGGCATGGTGGCTCACGCCATAATCCCAGTACTTTGGGAAACCAAGGAGGGTGGGTCACCCGAGGTCAGGAGTTCGAGATCAGCCTGACCAACATGGTGAAACCCCGTCTCTACCAAAAATACAAAAATTAGCTAGGCGTGGTGCTGGATGCCTGTAATTCCAGCTACCTGGGAGGCTGAGGGAGGAGAATCCAGGAGGTAGAGGTTGCAGTGAGCCAAGACTGCGCCACTGCACTCCAGCCTGGGCAACAGAGTGAGACTTCATCTCAAAAAAACAAAACAAACAAACAAAAAATGATCTATCCTACACAGGATACAGACCTGTCTGCCTATTCCGTAATGAACTGTCCCAGACAATGAAGCCTGAGACAAGCCCATAGCTGGGTTTTATACTAACATATGGCACCATTCCTACATCTATTCTTGCTACAAATGGTTTATATATCATTGTCGGTTTATTAAAACTCAACTCAAAACACATGTATAAAATTTAAGTAGTAAAATTGCGCATAGATCCTGGACTTCCTTAACAATCTCAATATGTGAAACACATTTGCCTTCATCCATGGCCTTTGGTGCTCTTTTCTTATGAACAGGCATGGTCAGGACATTGGGGCAGACTTACCTGAGAGTCAGATTTCCTGGACTTTAAAGGACACTGAAGAATCTAGGACGTGTTTAGGTTTATATTTTCCTACTTTTCCCGACTGGGCTCTGAGAAGCTAGTAGCTGGGTTGGAGCCATATTGAGGAAAACAGATCAGAGAAGAGAATTGGAAAGCCACTGTAACACCGGGAAAAGGCAAAGTAACCCTTTTCAATATTGTCACCTTTTCCTTTGTCTTTGATCGGAGTTCTTTCCTTCTACTCCTGAATTTTCCATTTGGTTTCTATGCTGCCCATCCACAAAAACCCACACCTAGTGCATGTTACATATAGTCTTGCGGTATTGTTTGTCCTTTTAGCTTCGACAAATTGGAAAGAGAATGGTTTTTAAATGTTCCCATTTACAGATTCCAGTTTTCACCTTTACTATTTTGAAATATGGTAAGCACTTTGCCAGCGTTATCTTCATTAGAATTAGTGATCATTACCATTCATAAAAATATTGTAATATGAAACAAATAAATGTCATCTGCAAGAAATCATATTCTAATTTGCGGAAAATTCCCTAGCTTCACTGTGAAGAATCTTTTGGTAAATCCTCTGGCATGAGAAGGAAATAACCAATATTTCAGAATGGAAATTATCCAGTGTGGGCAATTATACCACGGGCAAAAGTACTTTACCATACTCTGAAGGAAAGTTTTAACAAAAATATGTTTAGAATATCTGGTTTGCTATATGAAGAATGAGATATATTAGATTGATGCAAAAGTAATTGCGGTTTTGCCATTGAAAGGAATGGCAAAACCACAATTAATTTTGCACCAAGCTAATAAATCAGATTCAGAAAAACCTTTTTGGAAACATGACTCCCAGTGACAACATTTGAATGTTAACAATTTGCTTTCTTCTTTGGATCTCCCTTCTTACCCTTCCTTATATTGTCTTATGTTTAATTTTCATAGGTCATTATTTAGTTAAAGCAAAAAAAAATGAGGGATTAAAACAAACTCATCTTTGCCTGGTACCTATAAGGAAGTGCCCTAAATATCATTAATAATAAGCTCCCTTCTTTCCATGTCACATTTTTTTCCCTCAGGTTTCTTCTGTTGTGTGAACATTCTTTGATGGGGTAAGTGTAAAATAATTACAGCCACACATATGTTGCAGGTATCCCCCAAAACACGAAGCAGCAAATTGTGCTTTTTTGTAAGTAGAGAAATAGAAATAAAATAGCAGTTTCCAAAATGTGAGCCCTAGATCGGTAGTAACAATACCACTAGGAACTTGTTAATAATGCAAATTATTAAGGATCTATCTCACAGATACTGAATCAGAAATTCCGAAGCGCAGTCCAGCAGTCTGAAGTTTAAACAAGCTCTCCCGGTGATTTTCATCTACTCTAAAGTTTGAGGATCAGTGACATAAAGGCGGATTTTCTAACTAGGATAA
This sequence comes from Rhinopithecus bieti, assembly GCF_001698545.2. Lineage (NCBI taxonomy): Eukaryota > Metazoa > Chordata > Mammalia > Primates > Cercopithecidae > Rhinopithecus > Rhinopithecus bieti. The sequence goes on along the minus strand of NW_016814854.1, from coordinate 580,153 downwards.
ATGAATTGTCTCTACCTGTGTCCATACCTGAAGACCTTTAAGGAGCCCTGCATCACGACCAATGACAAAATAATAAACTGGTTACACAGGAAGCCCAGAGTTAACTGTGGAAATTGCCAATTAGTATTGAGAAGATTGAAATGGGACTGGGTATGTAGCTTATAGGGGAAAAATGAAGACTTTAGCATAAAAAATAAAAATGCAAAGACTGGTGCATCTATGCAAGTCACAATGTAACTATTTTAATGCTATTATACATTCATAACTATTAGACATGAAACAAAAATTCATTTAAGTAAACTAAAACAATGTCACCTGAGGATGTGTGGTAGGCAGAATTCTGGCCCCTGTAACCTGTGTCCTCAGTTACTCCCAGGAATATTTTAAATTGCATGGCAAAGGGGACTTTGAAGATATAATTAAAGCAACTCATCGGCTGACTTTAAAATAAGAAAGATTATCCAGGTGGACCTAATCTAACCACATGAGTATTTAGAATCAGAGGTTTTCCTCTGGCTGGTAGCAGAAGGAGAAGTAATGTTCAAAGCATAAGAAGGATTTGACCTCCTACTTTGGGCTTAAAAATTAAGGGGGCCATGTGTGAAGGAAATAGAGACTCTAATATAAAACTGGATTCTGAAAACTACCAGTGAGTTTGGAAGCAGATTCTTCCCCAGACCCTCTAGATAAGAAGCCTCCAGCCTCACTTATACCTTGATTTCAGCCTTTGTAAAGTGCTGATCTGAGAGGACCTAGCTGAGCTATGCTGTACTTGGACTCTGATTCACGGACTGTAAGATAATGAATAGGTATTGTTTTAAGCTGCCAAATTTGCGGTAATTTGTTACAGCAGCAACAGTAAACAAATATTGGGTGTTAATTTTAAATGCTGTTACAGTCATCCCACTTTGAAACGAGCCTGCTGCCTTTGACAGCAAAAGAACCAATTGGTAATTTAACATTCAGAACACAAGGTCTTCACCAGCTTTTGTAACATTCAGAATGTCTGAATGATCCTTTTGGCTTCTACCAACAAGCACTCCTTCAGTACATTTGTCTTGAGGGCACACTCACTTTTCTTGTAGGCTAAGATAGCAAGATCTAATATTTACATAACCTCTGGAAACTAAAAAGAAGTACCTGTCTCTTTCTTTTGTGCTCCTGCCTCAGAAGGATCTTTCTATGTAAAGGAAACTTAGCTCACATGGTGCAGAGAAAAACCACAAGATAGCTCCACTGCCACAGCTTGGCAGACTTTAATATGTAACATATTGTCAGACCTCAGCACTTACAGGAAAACGGAGCCTTTCAAATGTGAGTTCAGTCCAGGAATTTTCATTTTGCAGACAAAGATTATACATTTAACTCTTTTTATGTAAGGGAAGGATGAAAGGGACTCATGAGTTTATGAACGCTATCCACATAGTAGAGCCCCCAGTTTCTTAGAGAAGTCATGCTGACAAGGAGACCTGGAGCAAAGGGGAAAGGTGATATATTAGTTTTTAGCACTGCCATAATGAAGTACTGTAGACTGGATGGCTTCAACGACAGAAATGTATTTCTCACAGTTCTAGATCCTAGACATTTACACTCAAACTCCTGGCAGGGTTGGCTTCTTCTGAAGGCCCCTCTCCTTGGCTTGCAGATGGCAGTCTTCTTCTGGTGTCTTCACCTGGTCTTCTGGGTATGTCTGTGTCCTAATCTCCTCTTCTTATTAGAACACCAGTCATATTGGATTAGGGTCCACCTCTAATGACCTCGTTTGACATTAATTACCTCTTTAAGATTGTTATCTCTACATACAGTCCCATTCTGAAGTGCTGGGGTAAAGACTTCAATATTTGAATTTTGGAGGAACATGATTCAGTCCATAACAGGTGAAGTCCAGTTGCTTCAGGAGTATAACTTCATCTATTCACGACTGCCAGTGACCCTCCCAGGCAATGCATCAGAAACTTTCCCACCGCTGTCAAGGAACCCTAGAAGAGGTTTATCTTCCATATATGACCAAAGAGGACAAATGACCATGTACTCCGGAATCCAGGTCCAAATCACTAACATAATGGCTAGGTGTTTTTGCAAAAGTTAGGTGGTGGGAAGTAATACAGCCAAGATAAAGTAAAGTCTTCTGATACAAAACCCAGTGGCTTTTCTTGCCTTGTACCATTAGTCCTGATTTACAGCAGAAAACTCCTCAAGAAATCATATGCACTCTGTCTTTATCAGAGTTAGGATATTCCATTAAATTAGAAAATCATTAACATTTATCCACCTAACTGTTTACCTCTTTGCATTCTCTCCATGCTTCCTGAAGTAGCCATAGAATAGAGATGATAATTGTGGCTTAATTCCATGTATTTCTTTCACAGAACATAAAAGCTAATTAAGATAAACCTCGACATTTATTGAGTCAAAATGTTACAGATGCTGTGCTGAGTGATTTACACACATTATCTCAACAAACTCACAATAACTGTATGAGCTAAATACTATGGTTACTCCAATGTTACCGAAAAGAGAACTGATGCTTTAAAAGATTCAATATCTTACCAATGCCAAAGAACCAGTATGTAGTGGAGCCAGGTCTACCAAAGATTATGCCAGCTGCCTCTCTGATAGTGATTGTCTTCCGAATATAGTAGGCAAAACCTCTGTCATAGAATGCAGAAAAGTGACCTCATCATTCATGAGTTCCCATATACGATGAACAAATAGAACAAATATGCTGGCAAAATTCACTACAATTTTTGTATTATTATATAATACAAGGACAGGTCATCAACTTATCATTACAAAGGTTGTTTCTGTATGTGAAATATTTCATGGGCTTCTAAAGATGTGAAGCCTCTTTCTGTAACATACCAGAGTATAGAATTCTCTGTTTTTAAAAAAGCATCACCTTCATATATTAAAATGAAATTAATAGTAGAACATAATCTTCAGACAAATGACCATGTACTCTGGACTCCAGGTCCAAATCACTAACATAATGGCTATAGCTACCTACCTCTAAGAAAGTAGGAAAAGTTATGGGCATTTTCAAGATAAAACATTAGTATCAAGTACTGCTTTTGTGAGGACAAAGAGACCTATCTCTTATCCTGAAAGCAAACCTAGACCAATTCTTTTCAGGAACAAAATTAAGCCATAACACACTAGTAAACTTGCTAGGAAAAAACAATTAATATTTGAATAACACATAAATTCCTATTGATTATTTCAAGTAAACTATTACCACTTCCTGGTAATTTTTTTTTTTATTTATCTAGTAGGCTGTGGAGAGCAGCTTCTGTGTTTTCTCATCAAGCCTTAACTTGAAACAACGTGTCTGCAAATTCAGTGCCAAGACTAGGACTCCAGCTTCATTGAAAACCGGGAGGTCTGCTGGAAGCACCTCAGCATTTATCCTCTTCCTAAACTCTGGAGAGGCACAGCACCCTCTGCTGGTTAAAACCCTGGGGCTACAGCACAAATATCCTTCCAAGAAATGAAACAAAGATTTCATATAACCGTGTGCTGCAAAATTTTTCCACCAGTAGATTTGCACTAAAATAAATGTTAAAAGAATTTATTTTGGCACAGAAAAACTATACTAGATAAAAAATTGAATCTACACAAAGGAATGAAGAGCACCAAAAATGGTAAATATATGAATAAATATAGAATGAGGTTGTCTTCATTTTAAAGTTTCTTAAAAGATGATTGGCTCTCTGCTCCTTTCTGTTCCACAAATAGCCATGTTTTCTTGTAAAGTGCCAGACACATACCTAAGACATAATGGTAAGGGTCCAAGTCACCAGATATGTCCACATTGGGCACCTGGACACTGGGAATGCTTTAAAACTTCAACAAAGAGGAGACTGTCATCATCAATGACTCCTTCATTGTATAAACAACATGGTGTACATATACCAGTAGGATTTAATACATGGCAATTTCAGTGGCACAGTCAAGGCTGAGAACAAGAAGCTTGTCCACAATGGGAAGGCCATCTCTATTTTCCAGAAGCCATATGCTGCCTACATCAAATGGGATGATGAATATGTTGTGGAGTCCATTGGTCCTGAGGCTCATTTAAATGGCGGGGCCAAAGGGGTCATCACATCTATCCCTTCTACTGATGCCCTCATATTTATGATATTCCCAATGTCAACATAGTTTCCCTCTTAGACTCCAAGAACCATAAGAACTATGACAACTCCCTCAAGATTGTCAGGAATGCCTCAAGTATCACCAATCGCCTTTGCCCTCTGACAAGTCACCCAGGATAACTTTGGCATCATGAAGGGAGCAAAGTTCAGATGATCACTGATACCAGAAGACTGTTAATGGCCCATCTGAGGAACTGGCATGACAGTGTGGGGCTGCCCAGGACATCATCTCTGCATCTCCTGAATCTGCCAGGATTGTGAGCAAGGTTATGCCAGCTGAATGGGCAGTTCTCCAACATGGCTTTCTGTGTCCGTGTCCCCAGTGTGTTGGTTGTGGACCTAGTCTACCATCTGGAGAAAGTTGTCAATTGTGATGACATCAAGAAAATAGTATAGCAGGTATCAGAGGGTCTGTAAGGGGCATCCTGGGCCACTCTGAGAACCAGGTTGTCTCCTTTCACATTAACAATGGCGCCTACTATTTCTCTTTTGATGCTGGGGCTGACATTGTTCTCAAGGACCACTTTGTACAGCTCATTTCTTGGTACAATAATAAATTTGATTACGGTAAGAGTGGTGTACCTTATAGTCAACATGGGCACCAAGGAGAAGAGCCCTGAGCTGCTAGTCCCAGCAATAACAAGAGAAGAATAAAGAGGTTTTCAGCTGCTGGGGAGTCCTTGACCCAACTCAATTTCAAAACACACTAAAAAGCTCCCACTCCCAATAAGGTTTCTATCCTAGACTGCCTGAAGAAGAGAAGCAGCTTAGAGAGCCCTACCTTCTCATGTACTGTCAATATAATACAAGTACCCCACAACCAAAAAAAGATAATTTTTAAATAAACACAATATGCTAGGGTTTGTAATACATAGAGATTGTAAATGTAAAAAAGTGGCATATAGAACAGGAAGGAGGAATGGAAGTATACTGTCATGAGGCAGAGAAATGATATAGTAAGATTTGAAGATAGACTCTGATAAATTAAATATGCATTCATAAGCCCTATGCACAGAGCAATCACTAATTTAATAAAGTGGTGTAGATAACAAGTTGAGTGGTGATAAAATGGTATTCAAAATTGCTCATCCAAAAAGATATCAAGAAGAAGAAAGAAACAAACAAAACCTAAAAAAAATTAGAAAAAATAGCAAGGTCACAGATTTAACCCAATCAGATTGATGGTTAGATTCAAGATACGTGGGTAGATTGGATTTTCTTTAAAAAAAAAAAAAAAAAAAAAGACACAGCAAGAAGCACACTTCAAATATTAATATAAAGGCATAGATAGATTTAAATAAAAGGATGCAAAAATATATATAATACAATTGATAAGTATTAGGGAGTTGGATTAGCTATATTATTATCTGGCAAAGTGGACTTTAGAACAAGAACTATTATTATTTGGGAAAAGAGGGACATTTCATGATGATAAAGGGGTCAATCATGAATAAGACAAAGCAAGTCTAAATGGATGTGTACTCCAGAACAAAGCTTCAACAAAGTTTAGCAAAAATTAATGGACTTGAAAGGTGAAACCGAAAAGTCTACAATTACAGTTAGAGATTTCAAAATTTCTCTCTAATCCACAGAACAATTAAACAGAAGATCAGTAAGGATACAGAAGATTTGAACAACAGTCTCAATTAACTGGACCTAATCGATAGTTATCAAGCACTCTAGCCAACAGCAACAGAATATACATTGACAATGAAAAAGTTGCCATAGACCTGGTGGACCTGAGACATAAAGGAAGTCTCAACAATTTTTCAATAGACAGTTTCAAATTTTATTATAATTAGTAATAGCAAACATTTTTACTGTAGTAAAATAAACACATAAATTTAACCATCTTTACCACTTTTGAGTGTAGAATTCAGTAGTATGAAGTATATTTATATTATTGTTCAACAAATTCTAAAATATTAAAATCATGCAAAAATGATTTTTGACTACAGCAAATTTAAGTCATCATAAATGACCAAGAATTGAGAAAATGAATGAAAGCAAAATGCTAGACCTTTGAAAAGACCAATTATATCAATCAATTAAACTTCTAGCTAGGCCAATTGAGAAAAAATAGAAAGAGGACACGAATTACAATATTTTGTAAATTACAAAAGAAATATCAGAGCAGAACCTATGAATATTAACAAAAAAAAAAACTGGAAAATTCCCCAATATAAAGATATTAAATAAAATACTTCTAAATATGCCACAGATCAAAGAAGAGGTCCCACAGAAATTTAGAAAATATTTTGAACTAAAAAAATGAGAGCATAACTTATCAAAACTAAAACTGCAGCTAAAGCAATTCAATCTATATATTATAAATCTATAATTTTAAATGCTTATATATAAAAAAGAAAGATCTAATACATATGCTCAGAACTCCTGTCATAAGTTGGTAGTAAAGAAGAGAAAATCAAACTCAAAGAGTAAGAAAGCAAGACAAATAAAACCAAGAGTGAAAATCAGTAACACAGAAAATGACCCACAATGGAGAAAATCAAAGAAAGCAAAAAGCTAAATCTTTGAAAAGACCGATTATATTGATCAATTAAACTTCTAGCTAGGCCAATCGAGAAAAACAGAAATAGGGTATAAATTACAATATTTTCTAAATTAAAAAAGGAATATGAGAGTGGAACATACTAATATTAAAAGGAAATTGTAGAGGAATATTAATTGATAGTACATGGGAATATTATGAACAATCTTCTACCAATAAATTTGACAACATAGATGACATGATAAAATTATTTAAAGGACACAAATTACCAAAACTGACATACAAAAAAATAATAAAATTGAATATACTTGTGTGAATTATACAAATAGAGTTTATAATTTAAAATCTTTCCACAAATAAAATTCCAGTCTCCTAAAATCTTAAAATCTGGACATTGCCACCTTAACACTGTGCTTTTCTAACAGTCTTAGCAAACGGGACACTAGGAGATTATATACTGCACCTGGCTTAGTGGGTCCCACGCACAGGGAGCCTTGCTCACTGCTAGTCCGAGACTGAACTGTGAGGCAGCAAGTCTGGCTGGGGGAGGGGCATCTGCCATTGCTGAAGCTTGAGTAGGTAAACAAAGCAGCCAGGAAGCTGCTTTGAACTGGGTGAAGCCCACTGCAGCTCAACTAGGCCTGCTTGCCTTTGTAGATTCCACCTCTGGGGGCAGGGCATAGCTGAATAAAAGGCAGCAGAAACTTCTGCAGACTTAAACATTCCCATCTGACAGCTCTGAAGAGAGCAGTGGTTCTCCTATCATGGTGTTTGAGCTCTGAGAATGAAAAGACTTCCTTGTCAAGTGGGTCCCTGACCCCTGTATAGCCTAACTTGGAGACACCTCCCAGTAGGGACTGACAAAGCAGCCAGGAAGCTGCTTTGAACTGGGTGAAGCCCACTGCAGCTCAACTAGGCCTGCTTGCCTTTGTAGATTCCACCTCTGGGGGCAGGGCATAGCTGAATAAAAGGCAGCAGAAACTTCTGCAGACTTAAACATTCCCATCTGACAGCTCTGAAGAGAGCAGTGGTTCTCCTATCATGGTGTTTGAGCTCTGAGAATGAAAAGACTTCCTTGTCAAGTGGGTCCCTGACCCCTGTATAGCCTAACTTGGAGACACCTCCCAGTAGGGACTGACTGACACCTCATACAACCGGGTGCCCCTCTGAGATGAAGCTTCCAGAGGAAGGATCAGGCAGCAATATTTGCTGTTCTGCAATATTTGCTATTCTGCAGTCTCTGCTGTTGATACCCAGGCAAACAGGGTCTGGAGGGGACCTCCAGCAAACTCCAACAGACCTGCAGCTGAGGGACCTGACTGTTAGAAGGAAAACTAACAAACAGGAAGGAGTAGCATCAACATCAACAAAAAGGACATCCACACCAAAACCCCATCTGTAGGTCACCATCATCAAAGATTAAAGGTAGATAAAACCACAAAGATGGGGAGAAACCAGAGCAGAAGGGCTGAAGATTCTAAAAACCAGAGCACACCTTCTCTTCCAAAGGACTGCAGCTCCTCGCCAGCAATAGAACAAAGCAGGATGGAGAATGACTTTGATGAGTGGACAGAAGTAGGCTTCAGAAAGTCAGTAATAACAAACTTCACCGAGCTAAAGAGGATGTTCGAACCCATCGCAAGGAAGCTAAAACCCTTGGAAAAGATTAGACGAAGGGCGAACTAGAATAAACAGTGCAGAGAAGACCTTAAATGACCAGATGAAGCTGAAAACCATGGCACATGAACTATGTGATGCGTGTACGAGCTTCGGTAGCCAATTTGATTAAGTGGAAGAAAGGGTATCAGTGATTGAAGATCAAATGAATGAAATGAAGTCAGAAGAGTTTAGAGAAAAATGAGTAAAAAGAAATGAACAAAGCCTCCAATAAATGTGGGACTATGTGAAAAGACCAAATCTACATTTGAATGGTGTACCTGAAAGTGATGGGGAGAATGGAAACAAACTGGAAAACACTCTTCAGGATATTATCCAGGAGCACTTGTCCAACCTAGTAAGGCAGGGCAACATTCAAATTCAGGAAATACAGAGAGCACCACAAAGATACTCCTCAAGAAGAGCAACCCCAAGACACATAATTGTCAGATTCACCAAGGTTGAAATGAAGGCAAAAATGCTAAGGGCAACCAGAGAGAAAGGTTGGATTACCCACAAAGGGCTAACAGCAGATCTCCCGACAGAAACTCTACAAGCCAGAAGAGAGTAGGGGACAATATTCAACACTCTTAAAGAAAAGAATTTTCAACCCAGAATTTCATATCCAGCCAAACTAAGCTTCATAATTGAAGGAGAAATAAAATCCTTTACAGATAAGCAAATGCTGAGAGATTTTGTCACCACCAGGGCTGCCTTACAAGAGTTCCTGAAGGAAGCGCTAAACATGGAAAGGAACAGCCAGTACCAGTCACTGCAAAAACATGAAAAATTGTAAAGATCATCAATGCTAGGAAGAAACTGCATCAACTAACAGGCAAAATAACCAGCTAACATTAAAATGACAGGATCAAATTCACACATAACAATATTAACCTTAAA
>NW_016814854.1:563548-566670 GCF_001698545.2 Rhinopithecus bieti | reverse complement strand
AAAAAAAAAAAAAAAAAAAAAAAAAAAAAGAGAGAGAGAGAAAGAAATCTTTGCAAACTTGAAGAAGGAAAACTTTTCTAGACTGGGCACAAAAAAATCTGAACTATAAACAAATGGTATATGTGAATATATTGGAACTTATTAAGATCAGAAACTTCTGCTCTTCACTGAAAAATGTTAAGAAGTGAAGTAACAAGCCGCAGGTTGGGTAAATCCATAATCTGGGAAAGGATCTCTATGCAGAAAATATAAATAACTCCTAAACTTAAAAATAAGAACATGTGTACACACACATACACACACACAATTAAAAATGTCCAAAAGGTTTAAACAGACACTTTATAAAAGAAGATATGTACATGAGAAGATGTTATATTGTTAAGTCAGACTGCACAGACTCACAAGAATGGCTAAATTTAAAAAGACAATACCAAGTGATGAAGAGGAAACAGAGCAACTGGAATTCTCATACACTGCTGGTAGGAATGCAAAATAGTACAATTACTTTGGAAAAGAGTTTGATGGTTTTTTTCAAAGGTTTAAAATGCATACCTACTATATGATCTGGAGATTCCACTCCTACATATTTGTTTAACAGAAATGGAAACATATGTTCACAAAGATTTTACTTGAATGTTCATAAACAGCTTTATTCTCACAGTTTCCAAAACCTGGAAACCAGCAAAATTTCTAACCTCAAGTAAATGGTTAAAATAGAATGTTGTATACACATACAATGGAATATAACACTACAGCAGAAAAAGATAAACTATTGATGCAGTAACATCATAGATGAATCTCAAAACATGCTGAGCAAAAGAAAACACAAAAGATTTCATTAAAATTCGTTTATATGAAATTTTTAAAAAGGCTAAACTATTTTATTGTGAAAAGCAAATAGTTTGTTGCCTGGGCCCAGGGATGGAGGAATTGACTGGAAGTAACATATGGGTACTTTTGGAGGAGTGGTGAAAGTATTCTACGTCTTAATTTGGTGGTATATATGAGTTATACATTTTCAAAACTTAATACACTTAAGTTAATACAAAACTTTTATACACTTAAGATGGGTGCATTTTATTACATGTAAGTTAAGCTTAAACAAAATTTTAAGGGGAAAAGATGAAAAACCTGGGGCCTATTCTCAAACTTATCAATTTGACCAAACAGGCTAAATTCTCTAAAACTTAATCCCCTCTTCTCAGTTTGAAATGATTCCCATGCCGGGTGCGGTGGCTCAAGCCTGTAATCCCAGCACTTTGGAGGCCGAGACGGGCGGATCACGGGGTCAGGAGATCAAGACCATCCTGGTTAACACGGTGAAACCCGTCTCTACTAAAAAATACAAAAAAAAAAAGAAACTAGCCGGGCGAGGTGGCGGGCGCCTGTAGTCCCAGCTAATGTAGTCCCAGCTACTTGGGAGGCTGAGGCAGGAGAATGGTGTAAACTCAGGAGGCAGAGCTTGCAGTGAGCTGAGATCTGGCCACTGCACTCCAGCCTGGGCGACAGAGCGAGACTCCGTCTCAAAAAAAAAAAAAAAAGAAAAATGATTCCCAGAAAACTCGTACTCTTTCCTCACATGTCCCGGCTATTTGCCCTTTGACCTTATTCTCTTAAGAAACCACTATGCCTACTTCTAACCTGGGATGTTCTTGTTACCATCACCACCCAACCTGCAGATTATTCTGGGAAATAGGATACAGATTTCTAAACTTTGTCTTCACTACTAACTAACTAAAACAGGTATACCGATATTCTTTGTTTTACCACTTTTGCTAGATTTAGCTATGGAGAAAAAAACATAGATGATGACAGTAACTAGGAATGGAGAAAACTACATACTTACCCAATACTTCACAAGGACCTAAAATATGCTAACCATTCTAAGGTTTATCTCAATCTATGGGAAATGCTAAATATTTGGCTTTGGAATCAGTCTACAAAACTGAGAGTGCCCTGGATATTAGGATGAGTTAGTGGATCTTTCTATCTGTCCTCAGAATTTATTTCTTATTCTAAAAGCCAAGACTCCACCTTTTTCTGTTAATGTCTTCCTAGTTCTCATGGAAATAATAATAATGAGCAAGCAAATGATTGAGTGAATGAATGACATTCCCATGGTTCTTCTAAATAGTCGCTTTAATGAGAACATTCAAGAGCAGGCTCTTACGATAGGCTAACAGGTACCACACATATTTCTGTTTTTTAACTTAAGCTGCTCACCCACACCTAGTCTATTGATCATCTTTTACAAAGAAATAGAAAACATATTCATTTACAGATATTCTTCACAGTTGACAGTTCTCTTGCTTATTACCTTCAAATGTGTGAAGTAATGGATGGTGACAGCAGTTCTTTCTTTAAAGAGCATGCAAAGAGATAACCTATTCTATGGTTGGCAGCCATGACAGATGTCTGCATGGCCCATCACAGGAAATTATCATTTCACAGTTTATACAGTGTGTTAATAGGTTTGGTTGTGAAAACAAACAACCCTAAAATCTCAATACTGTGGTTTGCAACAATAGATGTATTTTTGACTCACAGGTCTGAGAGTAGCTGTTAACTCTGCTCAGCTCTGCTCCAAGTATCTTTTTATGCTGGGACCCAGGCTCGGCTGATGAAGAACTCTATCTGCTAAAACATGGCTTATATTATGTCCATGTACATCCCCTTATAAAGTCACAAGTCCAAGCTTACCAATGGCACTGGAGGTGTTTTCTCTCTAGTGGACTGCACTGGTAGTCAGATGGCAAAAGGAGTGGATGTATACCTCTTCAGAAAGGAGCAGACAATTGGGAACAATAATAATATCCATCACATGTGGTTAACTAAACTTAAAAAAGCCCCATTCAGAAAAAGGCTATGCTGTCTCTTGCCACTTCTCAAGTCATCTACAACTTAAGGAAACAGAAAAAGCAATCATTACTTCCTTGGAATACCTGCATAGCACCTAATATTGAGTACAAAAATGCAGGCTAAATAGATATGCAAAGAGATATGGCAGTTTCTGGAAAGAGACCTTGAGGTTGTGGCTTTTCTGCCATTCACCAGACGCGCAGAATCAATTACACAGCAAGCATTAAAGCTTGGATGACCAAAAAAAAAAAAAAAAAAAAAAA
>NW_016814854.1:437736-560631 GCF_001698545.2 Rhinopithecus bieti | reverse complement strand
TTCCTTGAGCTGCTGTGAGCTCCACCCAGTTCGAGCTTCCCAGCGGCTTTGTTTACCTACTTAAGCCTCAGCAATGGCGGGCGCCCCTCCCCCAGCCTCGCTGCTGCCTTGCGGTTAGATCGCAGACTGCTGTGCTAGCAATGAGGGAGGCTCCATGGCCGTGGGACCCTCCCGGCCAGGGGTGGGTATAATCTCCTGGTGTGCCCGTTTGCTTAAAGTGCAGTATTGGGGTGGGATTTACCCGATTTTCCAGGTGTTATGTGTCTCCGTTCCCCTGGCTTGGAAAAGGGATTCCCTTCCCCCTTGTGCTTCCCAGGTGAGGCGATGCCTCGCCCTGCTTCAGCTCTCGCTGGTCGGGATGCAGCAGCTGACCAGCACCGATTGTCCGGCACTCCCTAGTGAGATGACGCCAGTACCTCTGTTGAAAATGCAGAAATCACCGGTCTTCTGTGTCGCTCGTGCTGGGAGTTGGAGACTGGAGCTGTTCCTATTCGGCCATCTTGCTCCGCCCAGACCAGAACCTTCTTGTTTTATGCTAAGTAATTAGGAAGATAAGAACTTCATTGAGTTTACTAGCTAGTATCACCAAAATCACCATCCAAGGGAAGGGAATGCAGCCCTAAGAGCCTTACAAATAAAGTAGGGCAGCAACACTTTCTTTGTTAGAAGTTAAAGGAAACTACTTTCCTTCTGTGGTAGCCAGTTTCTCACTGATTCCTGCCTCCCGCTATTTACACCTCTATAGAATCCCTCCCACTTTGTGACAAGGTTGGTTTTCATGGCCAGTAGTATATGGCTTAAGTAATGGCATGTCATTACCAATATTACTTGGTTATAAAAGTTTTATTTTCACCAAGTCTTGATTAAAAATCTTGGCGACATCTGTCTTGGGCGCTCACCCCCCTCTCTCTTAGATCACTCACTCTAGGGAAAGCAAGCTTCTATGTTGTGCACCGCCCTATGGAGAGGCCAATATGACAGGGAACTGAAAGAGTCCTCTGACCAACAAGCAGAAATAAAACAAGGCCCTCAATCCAACACCCTATGAGGATCTGAGGACTGCCAACAACTATGTGAATGAACTCAGAAGATCCTCCCCAGTTGAGCCTTTAGATGGATCTGCAACCCTGGCTAACAACTTGACTGAAAAAACAAGACACATCTTGAGTCGGACCAGCTAGCTAAACCATTTCCAGATTCAGGATCCACAAAATCTGTAAAATAATAAACCATGGCTGTTTTAAGCTGCTATTTTAGAGTAATTTGTTATGTAACTACAGATATTTAATACATCCTCACTGTTAAAGTTGTGTCTGTTAGATCTTATTCTTCAAAGAACAGAGGCAAAAATAAGCCTGTGTTCTTTGTTCCTTGCTTCTTCTAATTTTTCTTTAGTATTAATGTCCATGTTTTATCATAGGCACCTTCTAATTTCTGGTAATATCAAAGAATCTTTATATATATATAATATTATATATAACTTAACTGATTTGTTCTTATGCTGCTAATAAAGATATACCCAGTACTGGGTAGTTTATAAATAAAAGAGGTTTAATTGACTCACATTTTACATGGCTGGGGAGTTCTCAGGAAACTTATAATCATGGTGACAGAGAAAGCAGATGCGTCCTTCTTCACATGATGACAGGAGACAGAATAAGAGCAAAGGAGGGGAAAGCCCTTATAAAACCATCAGATCTTGTGAGAATTCACCCACTATCATGAGAACAGTGTGAGGGTAACTGCTCCCATGATTTAATTACTTTCCACCAGGTCCCTCCTATGATATGTGGGGATTATTGGAACAGTTCAAGATGAGATTTGGGTGGGGACACAGCCAAACCATATCAAGGATCAATATCTATCAATATAAAATTTCCCTTTGTAGACTGGGAGGTTAAAAATCTACTTTTTGTGATATGTAATTCATTTTACAGGCATTGGGTAATGTAATATCTGGTGATAAGACAGTGTTCTTGTTGCTTCTGTTAGACTATCACAACAGTCACCAAACTTTTCCAATTTTTTAATAATCACAATAGAAAATCTAGTATAATATTAATATTTATATCATTACCACTTATGTTACTTTGGGGCATTATTATTTTTATATATTTTATTTTACTTTTTTTTTATTTTTTAGAGAGTTTTGCTATATCACCCAGGTTGGAGGTCAGTGGCATGATTATAGTTCCCTATAACCTCAAATTCCTGGGTTCAAGCAATTCTCCAGCCTCAGCCTCCCAAGTAGCTGAAACTACAGGCATGTGCCACCATGCCTAGCTAATTTTTTTTCTTGTTTTTTAGTGGCAAGGTTTCACTAGGTTGCCCAAGCTGCTGTCAAACTTCTGGGCTCAAGCAATCCTCCCACCTTGACCTCCCAAAGCACTGGGATTACAGGTATAAGTCACCATACCTGGACTCAATATTATTTTAATACTTATCACACTAACTTGTGAAACAAAAAAGTTCTTATTTAATTGTGTTGTTCAACATTATAAATGCTTTTATTGAGAGATTCACATAGAGAAGACAAAGAAAACATAGTTTGAAAGTAAAATGGAAAGCAAATATCAAATGAATTTTTGTACTTGTTATTAAGACGTCCTAAAATTTCAGTGTGGCCTTGGAAAAATCCAACCTCGATGTTACTAAAATTTGAGAATTAAGCTTTATGTATATAGTAAAACTGATTTGAACAAATTTTCCTCTGGCTACACTGACTTGAATTGATTAATGAGTTGGCAGATTTGATATATTTACTTGGTTAGTAGTGATAGAAAAGTTAACATATAGTAAGCATTTTATAATTAATGCAAGCTTGTGTACTTGAAACACCTGAGCACAGATTTTGTTACTCTAAATGGGAGAAGGCTGAAGTTTTTATTTATTTATATGTATGTATGTATGTATTTATTTCTTGAGAGTGAGTCTAACTCTGTCACCCAGGCTGGAGGGCAGTGGAGCACTCACGGCTCACTGCAACCTCTAACTCCCGGTTCAAGCGATTCTCCCACCTCAGCCTCTCCAGTAGCTGAGATTACAGGCAACTGCCACCACACCCAGCTAAGTTTTGTGTTTTTAGTAGAGACAGGGTTTCACCATGTTGACTAGGCTGGTTTTGAACTCCTGACCTCAAGTGAACTGCCTGCCTCGACCTCCCAAAGTGCTGGGATTACAGGTATGAGCCACCATGCCCAGATGAAGGTTGAAGTTTTAAAAATTATAACTAAATTGTCCATGGCTCTACTGTTAGTAAGTAGCAGAGGATTTATAGACAGCCTGTCTTGCTCTAGAATCCCTAGTTTTATCACTGCACTGTACTGTATGTAGTTCAGGACCCATGTGAGTGATAATGTACTTCTCCATTCTTCATTATCATTCTTTATCTAACTCCTACAGGTCTGAATACATCCTATGCCAGACATGCAACAGACTGAAAATATTTGTGTCCCCCAGAATTCATGTGTTGAAACATAATCATTACTGTGATGGTATTTGCAGGTGGTGCCTTTAAGCAGTGATTAGGTCATGAGTGCAGAGTCCTCATGAATGGGATCAATATCCTAATAAAAGAGACCCCAGAGAGCTCCCTCACTCCTTCTGCCATGTGAGAACAGTGAGAAGTTGGCCATCTATGCACCAGTTCGCATCTTGATCTTGGACTTCCCAGCTTCCAGAAGTACAAGAAATACATTTCTGTTGTTTATAAGCCACCCAGTCTATGCTATTGTGTTACAGCAGCCTGAATGGAATAAGACAACTGCCATGGTTTGAATATGTTCCCCTAAAGTTAATGTGTTAGAAATTTGTCATTGTTACAGTACTAAAAAGAAGGAGCCCTGAAAGGTAAGTGGATTAATGCTTTTATTGTGGGAGTGTGTGAGTTACTGCAGAAGTTCAGCCTCCTTTTTCTCTCTCTGTCTCAAGCACTCATGTGCCCTTCCACATTTTAACTCTACCACCCCTGTGCCATAGATTAGTGTAGCATGAAGGCCCTTGCAAGGGGTTGGAACCATGCTCTTGGACTTCCCATCCTTCAAAACTATGAGCCAAATAAGCTTCTATTGTTTGTAAATTACCCAGTCTCAGTTATTCTGTTATAGCAGTAGAAAATGAACTAAGGCAACAATGTAGGATTCAAAATGATGGTGATGACAGTGATAATAAAAATGAAAATGATTATGATGGTAGCTTTGCATATTGAGTCCTTAATATGCTCTTAATACTTGCTTTAAAAGTATTATTTAGTTAATCCTTATAACAATTATGATAGCATGGACAAGGCATGATAATGATGTCCATTTTACAGATGGGGAAAATGAGGCACAGCAATTTTTTATTGTTTAATGTAGAAAAAACAGTAAATTAAAACATTAAAAAACCTGTAATTGAGCCCCAACTCTGCCATAAAATCCTATCATCTCTAAAGTTGATCTCTATGAGTTACTAAAATAACACATAATTTTTTTCTTTATGAGGTAAGGTGATTGAACAAGATATTTTCATTTTATCAGCCATTACATATTTGTCTTATCTACTGTTAGCACCTCGAAATCCAGGGCTATATTTAATATATCTACTTTCTTAT
The DNA here is from genome assembly GCF_001698545.2 of Rhinopithecus bieti. Classification (NCBI taxonomy): domain Eukaryota; kingdom Metazoa; phylum Chordata; class Mammalia; order Primates; family Cercopithecidae; genus Rhinopithecus; species Rhinopithecus bieti. Next base: position 556,040 of record NW_016814854.1, on the reverse strand, counting down.
CAACTGCAAAAGTAGAAGCAGCTCAACAAATAATGCTGAATTTCTATGAACTCTAATTTAAAAGGGAACACAAATGCTACTCTCCATAATAGAAGCTTTTATCAACTACATCATGTCCCCTTTTCTGATGTTCTTGAACTTGTGAAATTCTCCTACGATACCTCTAACTCTGTGACCAATGTTTCTTTCATCATGATAATATGTCTTCTTTACTAATTTATTACTATATGTAAGGTCCAAGAAATGTATGTAATTTTCCATTATTCTGCATGTTATTGAAATGAGATATTCATTTCTAGATATTCAATAATTTTCATGATTATTACTCTAATTTTTGCAAAAATCTGTTTTTTCACCTGTGAAAGCCAAATTCTGGCTTCTGTAGCAATCTATCATTTGACAATTTATTAGCTTAATGATGAAGTGCTTTCTTAAATGCCAAGTAAACAGTGTCGTAAAAGAAACTGCCCGTGTCAATCTGCAATAGAATCTTATACTAAGAGTTACGTTTAATTAGGAAGAAGTCCGTCCTCCTAAATCCAAATAAGTTAAACAAAAAGAATGGATCACTTACTAGATATATATCTATAACATGAATCCATAGATTGAATATTTGGCAATGACATCAAAAAGTCCAAATCACCAAACATAACAAAAGACTAATTAAAAATTTCAAATGCAAATCACAAATAAGTGAAAGAGTAAAAAATTATTTTTGTGTAATTGTTCAACTGCGTATTAATCTAAGCTGTTTAAAACATATTTCCCTATCTACTGTTATGAGATATATTTCTAAGTAATAACCTGAATTAAAGAATGAACATGAAAATACCTGTCTTTATAGGATGTCCTCAATATATAATTATTAATCTTGAAAATATGATGAAAGATACTTAATAATTTTAGTAACACAATAACAATAGTTGTAAATATCTATTTAAAAGTTAATGAGATTTTCACATTTAAAATTTTTAATTATACAAGTTTATCATCCCTTATTTTAAAAGCACTTCCAAGTATTTGCAATTAAAAATACTTTAGTATACCCTATGTGCCAAATATTTTGCTTAGAATTGTACATGCCCTATCTTATTTTACATTTGCAATAATTCCATTAAGTACTGTTATAATTATCCCCATGTAACACATAAGGAAAATAACATTGAAAGATTACACAATTTGCCACACAGTTAATAGCAGAGGTGAAATTTGCTACCAGAATTCGAACCCTAAATCATTTAACAATGCTCTTAACTTCAAGACAGAAGTCAGTCTTTGACAACCTGATTTTACCTGTTCTCTGAAATTGTTTATATGCTTTAGTTTCTCTAAGCCACGTAAGACTTCATTTATTTAGCATTTCATTCACTGTCAAGAAATATTAAGCCAAACTATATGTTGAGTATCACATTAAGCAAAGGACAAAGTGTCATGCTCATTATTTCCCAGAACATCCCATGTTCATTCTGCTTTTACACTTTATTTTTATTCCACATCTTTTGCCTGAAATGTCTCCACCCACCTAGCACCATTTTAAGGTTCATCCACATGACCTACTTAAAATGTTATTTCCCTTGGAGAATAAGTCTTCCTTTGAATGCCAATAGTCCTTATTTATACCTACCACACATTTGGAAATTAAATAAAACTAACCATCTTTATTATTTATACTTTACAAGAATACATTATAAGCCCTTGAGAGAAGGGTTATCCTAAAGTCCCAGGCCTGGCACTCTTCCCTGCCAACAGAAAGCACTCCAAAAATATATAGAGATGATCAAGTAATGATACAGTAGTTTATTTAAACCAGTTTTTAAAAATTGATATAAACTGTAGAGGCAAGATAAGAAATGAAAAACATCTTAAAAGTATCAAAAGGAATAATGAGATACTAAATATTAAGTTAAAATGTGACCACACATAGTGGTCTACACCTATAATCCTAGTGCTTTGGGAGGCCAAGGTGAGAGAATCACTTGAGGCCGGAAGTTCAAGACCATCCTGGTCAACATAGCAAGACTCCATCTCTAAAAAAAAAAATAAATTAAATTAGCCTGGCCTGGTGGCACACACTGTAAAATAAAATTACAAAAAGAAAACATTAACTTAAAATGAGCAATCATAGAAGTAACCAGGGTAAAAACCCTCAGCTGGTGATAAACTCAGCTGGTTTTAATGGTCTCAAAGGGTGAGAGGAAGAAAAGTTAAAGTCTGGGCTTACCCAAAATGCTGAAATTTAATAAGACACTCTAATATTAAGCAAGTATACCAAAATAATATACTACCAAGATAAAGATGAAATAAAAGTAAACACTGCCACCCCCAAGGACCTGAAAATAAGTTTTTTTTTTCTTTTAACAGAATAAGCAGAGAAAAGAAAAAGGAAGCAGTCCTCAGAGATTATAAATCTGAAGCCACGAGCCAACCTCTTGGGCACTTATGGCTCAAACTTGCATCACATGGGTGATGAAGAAAACAAAATAAATTTAAAAAATAATAATAATGAGAAAACTTAAATTGAGAATTTGGTTTTTAGCTTTCCAGAGTGGGAGTGTCTTGATATACCTGTCAGAAACAGATACACATCTTCTCTAGAGGATACATTTTTACCTTGAGACTCGAACTCCTCATTCATAGAATTTCAAAACCAATGAACAACACAGAGTTAAACTAAGTACACCCACACATGCACACACCCCACTGCCACCACTACCATGAGCATAAACCTGCAGAAAAAACAGACACCCAAATAAATCTATACAAATACTGATATAAGCTTATCAGACACAGATGTTTACAATGTTTAAAGAAATTAAAACCAAGTTTGAAAATATCTGCAGAATACAGAAAACTAGGAGAAGTTTTGCAAAAAATCAAATGCATATTTTGGAATTAAAAACTATATGACCAACAAAATTCATATTCAATGTATAGTTTTAACCATTAAGGCCTCACAAGAAAGGTTAATGGGAAACATGCAAAATGATAGATTAGAGGTGTGTGAAATTCATATGTACTCGAGGCTGAGCAATGGTGACACAGAGCATAGGAAAACTCTTGCTACGGTTTTTTGCTATTTTTTATGGTATAATAATAAGGTTATTTATTTATTGTTTGTAAGCACTTTTATTTTTCAAAATTTCAACAGCAATAGCTTCAGAATTCTCACTTTTAATGTATAACAAAGTATTTTTCAAGGAAGTTGATGATAAATAGGTTACTTGCACAGAATGTATGTTAATATTTTCCACATAACATGAAGCCATAGTGACAGCAGTGACATGAAATTATTAGAATCAACTTCAAAAGTTAGTAGCTAGTCACATCAGGGAGATGGAAGAATTAGAAGGTCCAACCCTCACGCCCCACAAAGAAATGCCAATTTTGGCAACAACCCAGATAAGAATACTTCTGAGAGAACTCCAAAGTCCAGGTGAAAGGTTCCAAAACTCCAGTAGAGCACAAAACCCGAGTGAACACAATCAGAAGGGTACAAGGAACGGTTTCACTTTACTCACATAACCTCTCTCCAAATGTAGCACAGTTTGGTGATAAGAGAGGCACCCTCAGCCCACAATTTCTCCAACATGGAAAAGTTAGAGAGAAGTAAGTGTCTAGTTTCCCCAACCTTGGGAATGCTGTCCACCAAAACACTGAGGGAAGAGGAACAACTGAATTACCTGGGGGAAGTTAGAAGGAGGGAGAAGGGGTAGGAAATCATAGCAAATGAAATGCTAATTTCAATAGCTAGCCACAGATAATGCTAACCCACATAAGGACACCACCAAGAGGTCTGTTCATGAACCCCACACAGCAATTAGCCTATGAACTTATCAAATAAGCCAACATATACATCTGGCACTCCATGTGTACCCCTCTGGAAGATGTCATGCAGTACATCACCATTCATGGTACCTGCATGTTCCCACATGTGTGATAGCACATGATCATAATAACAGGTACACATCTTAGTAGCTGGCTCAAGTGGTACATTAGAAAATGGTGTACAACCTTGAACAATTCAGTGCATGGGCCTAGCAAAAATAAATGAGAGACTCTCAGGACCAGGCCTGACTTTGCAAGATTGAGAGAAGGTACATGACACAAAAATTTCCCCTCAAGAAGAACAAGAGAAGTGCAGCAGAAATGGATGCATCTGCACAGAAGGTCTGAGAGACCCCAGAATCTTTTATCCATCTCCCAGCAAAGGTCTTTCACTCCATAAACCATTCAGTAAAGACTGGAGGAGATTATTACTTCTTCCAATGTGAAGACAGTAATGTATGCCTTCAAGAAACTAGAGGAAGCAAGGAAATAAAGCACTACCCAAGGAAAAAAATGAAGTTCAAATGACTAGCTCCAAAGAAATGGAGATATACAAATTGCCTGAAAAAGAAATCAAAGTAACTGTCAGTGAAATTCAGTGAGCTACAAATGAGCAAAGACAATAAACGATGTCAGGAAAACAATACATGAACAAAACGATAAGTTCAATAGAAATAGTAATCATAAAAAAGAATCAAATAGAAATTATGGAGCTGAAGAATCCAATGTCCAGAGTGAAAAATACAATAGAGAACTTCAACAGAAGACTTGATCAGGCAAAAAAAAGAGTAAGCAAACTCAGAGACAGATCATTTGAAATTATCCAATCAGAAGAGCAATAACATCAGAAAGAGTGAAGAAAGAAAACAGGGCTTAAGAGACACCATTGAGAAAATGAATATATGCATTATGAAGGCTACAGAAGGATAAAAGCAGAGAAAACTTATTTTATGTTAAAAATAATGATGTAATATTTCTCAAATCTGTATAGGGAAATGAGCTTTCAGATTCATAAAGACTAAAGAGTCTTAAATATGTTTAATATAAGGAGGTCTCCACTGGGACACAGTATAATCACATTGTAAAAAGTCAAAGACAGATAATTTTGAATGCAATAAGAAAAAAGTGACTCTTCATATACAAGGCAACAACTATAAATCTATAAGCATATTTCTTAGCAGAAACTTTGCAGGCCAGGACATAGTGAGATGATATATATTTAAAGTTCTGAAAGAAAAAAAAATCACTGAGAATACAATATCTAGAAGAAAGTCTTTACCTATTAATTTTTACTTTAAATACGACTGGATTAAGTTTACAAATCAAATACATATAGTGGCTGAATGGATTTTAAAAACACATGACCTAACTACATACCACTTCTAAGAAACTCCCCTTTAGCTTAAAGGACACACACAAGCTAAAAATAAAGGACAAACGGGTCCTTTATTACAAAATCAATGATAAAATTACAAATATCTTGGAAAAAAACAAAAATGGAAATGCAACATAACAAAACTAATGAGATGCAACATAAGCAGTTCTAAAGGGGATTTTAAGTTAAATTTTCTATTTTTTTATTTTGTGGGTACTTGTTAGGTGTATATATTTATGGGGCATGTTAGATATTTTGATACAGGTATGCAATGTGTAACAATAACATTAGGGTAAATAGAGTATCCATCACCTTAAGCATTTATCCTTTGTGTTTCAAACAATCATATTATACACTTAGTTATTTTTAAATAGACAATTAAATTATTTTGCTATAGTCTTTCTGTTGTGCTAGGAAATACCGGTTCTTACTTACTCTTTCTATTTTTGTGGCCATTAACTATCCACATTCTTCCACAGCATCCCCAGTTCCAACCAGCCTTCAGAGCCTCTGGTAACCATCTTTCTAGTCTCTAACTCCATGAGTTCAATTGTTTTAAATTTTAGCTCCCAGAAATAAGTGAGAATATGCAATGTTTGTCTTTCTGTGTGTGGTTAATTTCATTTAATGTAATGACCTCCAGTTCCATCCATAATAACATAATGGCTTAGTAATGCAAATGATTGGATGTCACTTTAATGGCTGGATAATATTCTACTGTGTATGTGTACCACATTTTCTTTATCTGTTGATGGACACTTAGGCTGCTTCCAAATCTTGGCTGTTGTAAATAGTGCTGCAATAAACCTGGGAAGGCAGGTATCGGTTCAATATACTGTTTTCCTTTATTTTGGGTATAGAATTATGAGCAGAACTGCTAGTTCACACGGTAGCTCTATTTTTATTATTTTGAGGAACCTTCATACTGTTCTCCATAGTGGTTGCACTGATTTACATTTCCACCAACAATGTGTGATGGTTCTTTTTTCTTCACATTCCCGTCAACATTAGTTATTGCCTGTCTTCTGGATATAAGCCATTTTAAGTGGAGTGAGAAGATAACTGCGTTTTAGTTTTGATTTGCATTTCTCTTATGATCAATTATTTTGGACACCTTTTCATATACCCATTTGCCGTTTGTATGTCTTCTTTTGAGAAATGTCTATTCAAATTACTTGCCCATTTAAAAATCAGATTATTAATTTTTTTTGTCCTATACAGTTGTTTGAGCTCCTTATAGATTCTGGTTATTAATTCCTTGTCAGATGGGTAGTTTATAAATATTTTCTCTAATTCTGTGGGTTTTCTCTTCACTTTGTTGATTATTTCCTTTGCTATGCAGAAGCTTTTTAACTTGATATAATCGCATTTGTCTATTTTTACTTTGTTTGCCTACGCCTGCGTGGTATTGCTCAAGACGTTTTTGTCCACTTCAATGTCTTGAAGAGTTTCCCCAGTGTTTTCTTGTAGTAATTTCATGGTTTGTGTTCTTAGATTTAAATGTTTAACCAATTTTGATTTGATTTTCTATATGGCAAGAGGTAGAGGTCTAGGTTTATTCTTCCGCTTATGGATATTCAGTTTTCTCAGTACCATTTGTTGAAGAGACTTCTTTTCCCAAAGTATACTCCTGGAACATTTGTCAAAAAAGAGTTCAGCATAGATGTATGTATTTATTTCTGGGTTCTCCGTTCTGTTCCATTGGTCAATGTGTCTCTTTTCATGCCAGTGGCATGCTGCTTTAGTTACTATAACTCTTTAGTATAACATGGAGTCAGGTAACGTGATTCTTCCAGTTTGATTCTTTTTGCTCAGCATAGCTTTGGCTATTCTGGGTCTTTTGTGGCTCCATATAAATTTTAGGATTGCTTTATCTATTTCTGTGAAGAAAATCCTTGGTATTTTGACAGAAATTGAATTAAGTCTATAGATTGCTTTGTGTAGTATGGATACTTTAACAATACTAATTCATCCAATCCATGAACACGGACCATCTGTCCATTCTTCTTGTGTCCTATTTACTTTCTTGCATTAATATTTTAAACTTTTTATTGTAGAGGTCTTTCACTTCAGATAAATCCAACTAGGTTATGGTTATGATCTTTTTAATGGATTATTTATCATAAAACTGTTGGAACTAACAAACAAGTTCAATAAAGTTGCAGGATACAAAATCCACATACAAAATTCAGTTACATTTCTATACACTAACAACACACACTATACTTTTAAAAATTAAGAAGAGTCCCATTTAAAGGGCATTGAAAAGAATAAAATGCTTGCATATAAATTTAACCAAGAACATGAATGATCTGTATACTAAAACTATAAAACAATAATAAAAAATTACAGAGGATACAGTAAATACAACGATGTCCCATGTTCACAGATTAGAAGAATTAATATTGTTAAAATGTACATACTACCCAAAGCAATCTACAGATTAAATGTAATCCTTATCAAAAATTCCAAGGGTATTTTTTATAGAAATAGAAAAAAATCCTAAAATTAATATATAACTACAAAAGACCCTTAACACCCAAATGAATCTTGAGCAAGTGTGGAAGAAAGCTGAAGACATCACACTTCTTCATTTCAAATTATGTTACAAACCCCTAGTAATCAAAATAGTATGTTACTGGCAGAATACACAACCCAGATATAAACCCATGCATGTATGGTCAATTAATTTTCAACAAGGGATCCAAAGATATACAATAAGGAAAGGACAGTTTCTTCAATAAATAGTGTTGGAATAACTAGATATCCATATGCAAAATAATAAAACTGAGCGTTTTGTTTTATACCATACAGGAGAACCAACTCAAAATGGATTAATGACTTAAATGTAAGACCTGAAACAATAAAACTCCCGGAAGAAAACAGAAAAAAAGCTCACTGACATTGATCTTGGCCATAATATTTTGGATATCACACCAAAATCTCAGGAAACAAAAGCAATAATATACAAGTGGGAGTTATGTAAAACTAAAAAGCTTCTACATAGCAAAGGAAACAAACAACAAAACAAAAAGGCAACTGCTATGGTTTTAATGTGTTTTCCAAGTTTTATAAGTGAGAAGATTAATCCTCAATATGGCAGTATTGAAAAATTGGGGCCTGTAAAAGTTAATAGGATTATGAGGGCTCTACTATCATAAATGAATTAATCCATTCATGGATTAGTGGTGTAATAGATTAATGGGTTATGGGGATGGAACTGGTGATTTTATAAGAGGAAGAGAGAGCTAAGCAAATATGATCAGTCCCCTCACTACCATGTGATGCCTTTCACTGCCTCAGGACTCTGCAGAGGGTCCCCACCAGCAAGATGTTCTCACCAGACATACCTCTCTATTTGGACATCTCAGCCTCTATAACGCTAAGAAATAAATTTCTTTTCTTAATAGATCGCACAGTTTCAGGTATTCTGTTATAAGCAACAGAGAATAGCAACCTATGAAATGGGTTAATACACAAAATATACAAGGATCTCATACAACTAAATAGCAAAACAAAACAGAAAAACAAAACCAAAAAAACGTAATTACAAAATGAGTGAAGGAAATGAATAGACATTTCTCCAAAGAAGATATACAAACAGCTGACAAATTTGTGAAAAGGTACTCAACATTACTAGTCATCAGGGAAATTCAAATCAAAACCACAATGAATTAGCACCACACCTATTAGTATGGCTATCCTAAAATGTTTTTGTCATCCACAGACAGTTGTTATCATCTTTTGGTCCTCTTTAAAATATGTTTTTATCATCAGCTATAAAATTTAACAGGTGCTCTTAAGGCAGGATTGTGATTAATAACTCTGGAGTTTGTGACATTAGAATAGAGGAAAAACTTTCAAGTAGAAGAGTTAATGGCATTTGGTTTTCTTTGGATTGCATTTTGTATAAATGTGTTATTAGTACATGTTCCAAAAATTATGGGAAACTTGTATAATTCTGATATGATTTAGTGTACATTATTAATAATTAATATTGTCATGTAAAATTGTTGTATGCCACAAAAGTAACCAAAATTCCTAGGCAGTCATAGTTTCAATAGTGGCTATCCTAATTATTTTGTCATCCACAAACATTTTGTCTTGCTTTGGTCCTTTTCAAAAGGCAATTTATAATCAGATATAAGACTCTGAATACAGGTCCCTGATACTTTAAAAATTGTGCTATTCAAATACAGGAAAAAAAAAAGAACTTCTAGGACTCTCACAGAAAACTAGTGTATTAAACACTGCTAAATCTCTTGTTTCCAGAGTCAAGACAACTTATTTCTTTAGAGCTATTGGCAACTTTTAACAAGTGAAATAATATACTCCTGTAAACAAAATTTACAGAATATTTGTTTCTCTCTACCTGATTTCTCCAGAATGTGGGAACTATTTCTGTGTATTCTCAATTTATGGTAGTATAGTTAATTGTGCAAGTGCAATAAGAATCTGTTTTCTTTTATAATGCGACACAATTGGAGAAATTGGTCATTTTACCAAGGCTTTGACTGGAATGACATGCTCCCTTTAAAGAATCAAAGATCAAAGTTGACTTATAGAGCCAATTAAAGCCTGTTGGGGAATCTGGCCTCATACTTTGTGCACAGAGTCCCTGTACAAGGTTTCTGACCTGTGGTAAGTAAAGAATGTCACTTTCTAACAGGTCCAGGAACCCCAAGTTATCTTGGGACCTCAAGAGAAGAGGAATTTGCTCAACTCAAATATATTTGAGGGTTCAGACCCATGGCTGGACTCGACCTTTAAAAAGTCTTATCTGAGATGCTTCATAGAATAGAGTTCCATCAAAACCAATTAAAGCCTACATGAAAAATAATTATTCTTGCTGCACTTTATGCAAATAATCAGACCAAGTACGGTAAGACTAAAGTTTTATTTTATAAACTGTAAATCAATTCTATCATGATGTTTTTTTTAAAAAAAATGGAGACTGGAGAAAAAAAAAGTATGCTTCAAAGGAAAAACTATAGTACACTGTTGTTAGCTATTCTTGAAGTTTTTTTCCTGCCATTTAGACTAAATTCTGAATTCTTTGTAAGTTAGAAGTCTCCAAACTAATGCTTTCAAATCTTTGCTTTTAAAATTAGGAATTGTACTCCTCATCCTAAGACTCATTATTTACCGTATAGTATGCAGTTCACTTAAATACTGTACTAAAACTATAGATGGATGTAATAATGTTTTTACCATGCTAGCCTTGAAAGCCCAGCCATGCCTGCATGAGTATGCTCAGACAGTTGCAAAGCAATTCCACTCTTCTCACCTTGTGGCCAGAGCTTTCGACGGCCTTTTCCCATATTCAAAGCATACACCTTAAGATTAAATTGTTATAAAACAAAAAGGGAGGGATTGAAACCATAATTTTGCAAAATTATGACTGAAACAGTGAAACAGAGCTAACTTAACCAACTCCATCTTCCTTCTAATCTCCAAGCTGTCCTGTTCATTCCTGGGCGTAGGCTGAACTAACTTTGGGAGGAACTTAGTTTATAGTTTAAACAAAGACAGTAACAACCCTTTCCCAAAGCAGACCTCCTTCTTGCCTGAGGACTAGATTGCCTTTGTAGGACTAACATTAGCGACAATATTAAAGATTATGGTTTAGGAGTCATGCAGCTGGAATCTACAAGATTCTGACCCTCTCTATACTGCTCCTAAGATCAGTGCTTGAGATATTTTGCAGACCCTGCATGTGATGGATGAGCTGGCACCACCCAGATCAACAAACTAACTCATCTAATCGTGTGGCCCCCACCCAGGAACTGACTCAGTGCAAGAAGACTGCTTCTACTCCCTATGATTTCATCTCTGACCAATCAGCACCGTGGTTCACCGGCTTACCCCCACCTACCAAATTATCCTTGAAAACTCTGCTCCTTGAATGCTTGGGGAGACTAATTTGAGTAATAATAAAACTTCTGTCTCTCACATTAAAAAAAAAAATCCAATGTCTTTTTTCACAGTAATAGAAAAAACAATCCTTAAACTCTTACAGAATCACAAAAGACCCTAAAGAGTCACAATAATCTTGAGCAAAAAGAACAAAGCTGGAGGCATCACACTGTCTGATTTTAAAATATGTTATAAAGCAGTTGTAATAAAATAGCATGGTACTGACATAAAAACAGACACATCAACCAATGGAACAGGATAGAAGCCCAGAAATAATTACACTTATTTACAATCAACAGATTTTTAATAAAGGTGACCAGAACACACAATGAGGAAAGAACAATCTCCTCAATAAGTGATGCTGGAAAATTGTATATGTATATGCAGGAGAATAAAACTGGAACCTAATATAATACCATATGCAAAAAACAACTCAAAATAGATTAAAGAATTTTAAATATAAGAACTGAAACTGTAAAACTACTAGTAAACATAGGAAAAAGCTCTATGACATTGGTTTGGGCAATGGTTTTTTAGATATGACCCCAAAAGACAGGTAACAAAAGCAAAAAAGACAAGTGGGATGGCATCAAACTAAAAAGTTTCTGCACAACAAAAGAAACAACCCACAAAATGGGAGGAAATATAAATATTTGCAAACCATGCTTCTAATAAGTTAATATCCAAAATATATAACGAACTCAAACAACTCAATAGAAAAGCAACAACAACAAATAGCCCAATTAAAAAATGGGCAAAGGACCTGAACAGATATTTCTCAAAAGGAGGCATACAAATGGCCAATAGGTACATTTTAAAAATGCTAAGCATTATTAGGGAAATACAAATTAAAACCACAATGAGCTATCACCTCACACCTGTTGACTTTTATAAAAATTATGAGACATAAAGAGTGTTGGAGAAGATGTGAAGAAAAGGGAACTCAAATATTGTTGGTGGAAATGTAAAATCCTATAACCATTATGGAAAATGTTATGGAAATTCTTTAAAAAACTAAAAGAAGAACCACTATACAATCCAGTAATCCTACTTCTGAGTATATATTCAAAAACACTGAAATCCATAGGTCAAAAGGATATCTGCACTCCCATGTTCATTGCAGTGTTATTCACAATGGCCAAGACATAAAAACAACCTGAATGTCCATCAGTGGATAAATGGATAAAAAATATGTGGTACACATATACAATAGAATACTACTCAGCCTTTAAAAAGAGAGAAGTCCTGTCATTTGTGACAACATGAATGAATCTGAAGGACATTATGCTAAGTAAATAAGCCAGGCACAGAAAGACAAAATAGCACATGATCTCACTTATATGTGGAATCCAATAAATTAGAACTCATAAAAGTAGGGAATATAATGATGGCTACCAGAGGTTGGGTAATAAAGGGACAGTAGGAATGGGAAGTTGCTGTTGATCAAAGAACGTAAAGTTTCAGACAGAGAAAAGAAAGAGGATTTGAGATCTACTGCACAGTAAGGTGACTATAGTCAGTAACAATGTATTATATATTTCAAAATAACTAAGAGTTAATTAAAAACTGATAGGTAAACAGGGTGATGAATTTTTTTTTTTTTTTTTTTTTGGAGATGGAGTCTTGCTCTGTTGGCCAGGTTGGAGTGCAGAGGTGCAATCTTGGCTCACTGCAAGCTCCGCCTCCCAGGTTCATGCCATTCTCCTGCCTCATCCTCCCTAGTAGCTGGGACTACAGGCGCCCGCCACCACACCCAGCTAATTTTTTTAGTAGAGACGGAGTTTCATCGTGTTAACCAGGATGGTCTCGATCTCCTGACCTCGTGATCCGTCTGCCTTGGCCTCCCAAAATGCTGGGATAACAGACGTGAGCCACCATGCCCGGCTGTGATGAATATGTTAATTAGCTTACTTTAATTATGCCAGAATGTATACATATATCAAAACACCAATTTACATAAATGTATACAATTATAATTTGACATAAATAAATAAATATTTAACAAATATTTAAATAAAGATTTATATTGTTATACCCCAAAAAACACTAAAAATAATTTATTTACAGTAGTCCCCCATTATCAGCAGGAGATAACAGTCCAAGACCTCCTGTGGCTATCCGAAACCCCAGATATACCAAATCATGTATAAACTGTGTTCTTCCATCTGATAACTGATACAGCAACTAAATGACTAACAGGTGGGTAGATATATAGGGTGAATATGCTGGACAAAGGGATGATTTACATGCTGGGCAGTAAAAGCTGGACAATGTGAGATTTCATCACGCCACCTAGAATGGTGCACAATTTAAAATTAATTATCTATGTCTGGAATTTTCCATTTAATACTTCCAGATCATGGTTGAGCATAGGTAACTGAAACCACAGAAAGTGGAATCATGGATAAGATTGTACTACTGTAATAGGAGGTCTAAATCATAACCAATAGTCAGGTTAAAAAGAATCATAATAAAAATTCAAAAGCAGGCAGAAAAGAAGAAAAAACAGGTGAAACAAATAGAAAACAACTAGCACGCTGGGCAGATTTTAACCAGACCTCATCCAAGTGGTTACAGTAAAGGTAAATGGTCTAAAAATACTAAGTAAAATACAGAGATGGTCAAATTAAATAATAAAACAAGAGCCAAATATATGCTGTATACCACAAACTCTCTATAAAAACATGGAAAGGTTAAAAGAAAACTGATGTAGAAAATCTACCATGCAAGCCCACCTCCAAAGAAAGCTGGAGTGCTTATATGAATATCAAAGTAGCCTTCAAAAACAGAAATATGAGTTGGAATAAAGAGAAAATTGATAATGGTAAAGGATAACCAAGATGACATAAAATTCCTAGATGTGCACCTAGCAAAAGAGTTCTAAAAAACATGAAGCAAAAACCGATACAACTAAAAGGAAAAATGCACAAGTCCACAACTATTGACTAAAATTTCAACACAACCTTTTCGATAATTGAATGAATAAGTATACAGAAAATCATTACGGTTCAAGACTTCAATAACAATATCATCTGACTTAATCAACTAGCAGCCGATTAAACATTCTTTTCAAGTGGACATTTAGCAAGATAGACATAAAACAAACCTCAACCAATTAAAAAGGACTGATATCATACCAAGTGTGTTCTCAGACTATAATAAAATTAAATTATATATCAATAACAGATATCTGTAAAACCACAAATATTTAGAGATTAAAAGATATACCTCTAAATATCTCAATCAAAGAGCAAGTTAAAAATAAAATTAGAGCATGTTTTAAGTTGAATAAAAATTAAAACCTAATGTATTAAAATGTATAAGGTTCTAAAGAAATGCTTGAAGTACAATGGATGGTGCAAAACAGTTCCATTAAAAAAAAAAGAAACAGGTTTCATTCAGTTGTCTAAGAACAATGACCCTAACACCTGTTCCCTTTTCCTTTCCATCAGAGTTAATTATCTGTAAGGAAGATACATACATCCAAAAGACAGATTTTCCAAACACATGCATGTGCATTTTGAAGCCAGACATTATAATCAATTAAGATCCATTCCTAAAACATCTGGTCACCAGCCAGGCATTCAATTTAGGAACTATCACTTTAAGCATTAAATGAAACTACTTGCAATAACATTTTGTCTCCTTCCTTTGAAAGTAAAAATATCTGCTTCAAAACTATAGTTTTGCAATTCAAAAGAAAGTTTACCATATTGTTTACTACTTGTTTTCTTATAGTTGAACTTGGAAACAGACAAAGTACACAAGAGGAAAGCACCATTAATATGTGTTTCGTAGCATCTAAAGTTACGGTTATAAATAATGTGTCTTGAGCTTAAAGTGACCAACCATCACAGATTGCCCAAAACTATAGGGATTCCAGAGACATGGGATTTTCAGTGCTGAAACTGGGCAATTTCTGAGCAAAATATGGCAAGTTGGTGACCCTAGGCATCCATGTCAAATGAATCATACAAATCTATTTTAATTGAGCAATTATAAAAATAAATTATTAATAGCAAATCTCTGAAAACAAAATAATTCAATGTTTGCCTTAAAACATATTAACTTGATTTGTTACTTATTTTCATGGGATCTACATTAATGTCGTTAAATCCACAGGTTATGTCTTTATGGCCCCAGTCATAGGCCTACTGATGCTTCCCAGCATGGCTCTGTGCATGTTTTCAGCTTGTTCTTTTTTTTTTCATAACTACCACAACTTCCTCTAGTTCTCAGTATTACTAAGACTGTTGGTGCAAATATACTTGAGATCCCCAGTTCTACTTGCTCCTATTTTTCCAAATGTGTAGCAAAGTAACTAGGCTAGATCTGCCCCTGACTAGCCTTTCTTTTTCTCTCCTTTTACATTGGTGTAGTTAATGCAATGGTTCTCAATGGATGTCAGTGCCTGTGTGTGTCAGTGTGTAAGAATGTGTGAAAGCATGTTTTGGGGGAGTACCACAACCACTAAAAGCACTTCTACAAATAACACAGATTCCCACCCCCAACAGATTCTAGATTGTTTCCTAGAGAACTGGAGTGGGAAGTAGCAAAGAATAGTTTGAATATGTCTCACAAGTAATTCTGATATGTATATCCCAACTCTCCAAGCTCTGCCAACACACACACACCACACACACATACACACACACACAAACTTATACACTCCACTGGAATCTTGATGAACCAATTATCTATTTCATTCTTGCTAGTAGTGAGCTAGTAGAGATTACTTTATGTTAAGCCTATAATTTTATTATTTATTCTTTCCCTACTAGGAAACATTATTGTCAGGGATGTTCTGTGGTATACTTATGTAAAGTATTACCATACTTCATTTTTTTTTTTCCTCCTGTAATTTCCTACACAGAAAAGAAATCTGGAATGGATTATGTGTCAGTTATTACATCGGGCCCATGAGACCATGTTGCTTTCACATGGGATGTGGCAAACTTCCAAGGGCCACTAAATGGACTACTTAGGAAATCTCAAGCCCCAAAAAATGGTCCCTGGAAGATACCTGGTCTGTTGATTCACATCCTTGACTCATTTCACAATTGGTGTTTTGTTCATTGGCTTAGCCAAGATGAGGTAATGATATCTGAATTTATCATATAATATTCCTTTCAGTCTCACATAAATTTGTGGAGGATCCAAGTAAGACTCTATGTATTTATATGAGGATGCTCCCCTCACTGGACATGAATGTGGCTACCACTATTACTATATTCTTAAATAAAATAAAGACATCCTTGTTAGGTGGTTTGAGGCAGTATTTTCCAACTTTATTGCTTTATTTGGTTCAAAATAAGCATTCTTCTCTATTGGCCAGCACTTGTCATTCCTGAAAACAAAATGCAAAATAAAACAAAAGTGGTCTAGGACATATCAGGGGAGATGGCCAGAATCCCTGACATCTATTATTTGCTTCTTTATTGGTAATCATGGTGTTTGCTTGTAATCTAAAAGGTAAGAGGATTGAAAGAATCTCAAAATAGGTTTACAAGTGTTGCCAGACTCAACAGAATATTTCTGAAGGTCAAGACAAGCCATAGGAGAAGAATTTTCTTGTTATCAGATGCCCAAATGGTATCACCAACATCCAAGTCACCACCAGCAATACTGTAGGAGGGTAACATTTTCGAATTCTTAGTAGTCTCATTAATCAGACTTTAGTAATAGGAAATGTGTGCCTATCCAGACAGAAGTTGAATTAAATTTTACCTTTGTACTCTGAATGAGAATTGAAAATACAAGCATATTAACAAATTTGAAATGAATGTAAACTGTTTAATCACTTTATAATAGTATTGACAAATTCATAGAGATAGAGAACAGAATAGAAGAATGGTGTTACACAGAGGGTACAATGGAACTTAATGGGTCAATATGAGATGATGAAAAAGTTCTGGAGATGGATAGTGGTGATGCTTGCCAAACAATGTGAATGTACTTAATGTTACTGAACTGTCTACTAAAAAATGGTTAAATGGTAAAAGAGAAAAAATAGTACTGAATGCAAACAATTATTTCAAATCTTAGTTCAACTATTATGTTCTTTCAGGTAGAACATATATACTCTTAAAAATATTCTCTCATTTTGAAACATTTGACAATTCAATTCTACCTACTACAAACATGTATTTCCAGTAATCTGGAAATGTTAGCATACATAGTGGTGTGCCAGCCTGACTCAGTCGTAAGCTACTGGAAATAAATCCTCACTTCACTAGATTCTAGCTGTGAGAGTTAGACAAGTTTCTTAGTTTTCTCTTCTGCAAAATGATGCTGGTAATGGTAATTACCTTATAGGATCTTTATAAGATTTAAATGAATTCATATATGTAAAGTACTATGAATAGTTCCTGGCATATAGCAAACATTCAGTAAAGGTCAGCTAATGTATTTTGTAATGATATTACAAAAAAGTGAAGTTTTGTTACTATGTAAAACATGTATACATGGATAAAGTAGGGATAGCTCTTTTATAGATAATATACAAGTGGTCATGAAAGCAAATAAAATATGCTGAAGAATTTGCAAAAACATTTTAATAAAACTATTCCAGTTGTTTAAGTTTAAAGGTTAATAGACAACTTATCTTTCTATTGTACAATGATTCTTCAACTGAAGAATAATGCTTATATACGTATGTCCTCTAAGCAGTAGACGATGCAGGATAACAGGCTTTGCCACATTTCATTTGCAGACTATTAATGGGCAACAACTTTAATTGTTATTTATTTATGTTTAAAATTTAATGAAGATATGAATAATTTTAAATTTTTATCATATTACAAAAATGGAATATTAAACTTGCAATGTATCTAGCCATCTCATTTTCTAGAAGTCTATCAAATGGAATTTATCACAGGAAATATTTATTTAGAATGTGAATAAGCATGAATAATGAATAATAGGAGTAGCCATTACCTATTAAAACCGCACTTACACAAAGAAGGAAATACTATACGAGTCGCTATTTTCCTGTTCATAAATCTTATTGAGAGGACCACTCTTCTATGAACTGACACTAAGTGTTTACTGCCTATACCAAAATTTTCTCCAACTGTTGACAAACCAATCACAAGGGTGCACAGCAGGGGATGGGACCATTTCTTCTACTATCCTTTTAGACAATTTCTCCTACATAGCTTGGCAGAAAGCCTGTAACAGTTTGAACAGAATTGTGCACAATATGTGCAGCTCAGCCAAAACTCATTAAGTGCCTTTGTCTCATGCATCTTGTGACACACAATATTGCACCCCTGATGAGCAATGCCTCCAAATGTTATGTTAACATTAAGATCACCAGAAACCATTAATTTACTAGTCAAATTACATCTCTCAGCAGCATTTAGACAATGTTCTAGGGAATAATCTGCCTATCACCAAGTATAAATAAAATTTTAATGAGTGTTTTCCAGGTACTTCAAACACAAGTTAAGAAAGTGCTCTAGAATATACTTCATGACTAATTTGTTACAGGATAAGACTTTAATTTAAAGCTAACATATTCTATACATTTTTTTTCCCAGCTACAAACAGTATTTCCACAGCTCTCTGGCTTTATTCAAAGGCAGCTTTCTTTCAGAGAATTAAGGTAAGTCTTCAATTTTTAGCTCTATCTTCTTTTCATTGATGTCTGTTTCCAGGTCCACATTTTACTTTGCCTCCTGTGCTGCATTGCATTCTACATCTGTATTTTCCCATGTTGTAGGCTACTCCTAGAATGCCTTTTCTTATCTCAAATAAAGCCACTACCAGTTATTTCCCTCTCTTTCTAACTGCTCTAGAAAATATCCTCCATCAATGTATTATCTCTGACTAGCTAGAAGGCAGGGTGACCTCTTCCAACTCCCTTTGTTAGATATTCTCAAACCGTCCTTGGTACCACAAAGCGCAGTTATCACTATACCTTTTCACATATAAATATACTCATTATTTAAACTTACATTTTAAAATTATGCTTGCTTTTTCTGTCACAGATTATAAACCCAAAGCTATAAGACTCTTTGCCTGACTAGGCATAGACTCTAGAGCATCGTCATATAGAGAGACATTTAACAAGTCGCATGCTGCACATTGTTATCGACAAAATGTGGTAAACATAATAGCCAAGATGGTTAAATACAAATAAGTTATATTCCTCAACATCAGCGATTTCTTCGACTAAATTATCTAACACCCTTATTGTCTATCTTTACCTGGGACATATCCTTGATTGATAAGTGAGCAATCCTTTATCTTCCGATGACAAAATCAAATAAACTACATGACAACCTGAGCAATAAGGCAAAAATTGATCTTCAACGCTAATAAAAAAAACTCCAAAATCATCAAAAAAATAGATCAATTTAGCCACTGACTGTGGACAAGGCCATCACACATAGGTCAAAATGTAACCGCATTTGATCTGACAATCAAGAGGTCATTGTTTTCCCTTTGCTATTTGCTAAATTCTAGCTGCAGCGTGTCTCCTTTACTTCATTTTTCAAAAGCACCTTAAGACAGTGATAACATCACATTTATTGATTTGGAAAATAATTCCAATTTAGAAAACAGTTATAAATGGCAAAATTTTATCAGTTTTGTTTTTAATAGATAATGGGCTAAGATATAAAAACATATTTTGCAAATGTAACATCCTCTTATTTTGAGTAACATCACAAAATGAAATACTGCTTCCTAATTTGCTGATAAAAGTATTAAAGGAGAAGGCAAATAAAATGATTTGTACCAGGAGCTGAGCTCATCATTCAATAAAATCCATAAGAATGATAGGTCATGTCCTACAATAGCTACTTCTAGAGACCTGAACGTGGCAATAATATAAGATCAGCCTTACACAGATTTTGTGACTGATGATTCAGACCGGAAACAAATGAAAGCTTAGAACGTCTCAAAAGTTAGTGCTCAGTTTTGTAGCAAATTCATTTTACTATTTTTTAAAATATTTTAAGCCTCAATAAAGAAGATTAAAAATAAGAAAGATCATAAGAATGTTTGCTCAAAAAATAACAAGTTAGAAAAAAAACAATGAAATGAAGACGTTGGAGCAAAAACATTAATGGTATGAAGCCTATAATTAAATATGATGACTGAGGGATGATTTTGAAGCCTAATCACCTAGCACCAAATTGTACCTCTCTTGCCTTCTAGCTGGGCAATTAGGAAAACTTCCTTAATCTCCCTTGCCTTCTTCCTCTCATTGGCAAATAGGGATAATAACAGTACCTACCTCAAACAGTTATGTGTTAATATAGACACAGCTCTTACAACAGTGCCAGGTACGTAGGATGTGCTACATTTGACTTTTTATTATTATTTCTGATAAGCTCTCATCATGTCTTTAGTGCATTTTCTAATGGCATCTGTTTGTTTCTTTCATTTGAGGTTCTTTTGGCTTAAGCCAAAAGATAAATAAGCTGCTTGTTTTTCTTTTTTCTTTTGTTTTCCTTTTCTTCTTTTTTTTTTTTTTTTTTTTTTTTTTTGAGACAGAGTCTCTCTCTGTCGCCCAGGCTGGAGTGCAGTGGCGCGATATCGGCTCATTGCAACCTCCGCCTCCCGGGGTTCAAGGGATTCTTCTGCCTCAGCCTCCCGAGTGGCTGCGATGATAGGCCTGCGCCACCACGCCCGGCCTGCTGCTTGTTTTCCTATGTTCCTGATGGGATGAGACCTATTTCAGTGAAGCATTCTTTTTAAAGTAGCAACTGAAAGTCCCCAACATGATGAGTCCTGCAGGGTGAATAACAGTCTTCAACTGAAAGCCAAAGATTAAAAAAAAGAAATTTCTAAATATTGAAAGTGCAATGATGATAACTTTGAAACTTAATTGCAAAAGATAGCGATAGCAATATCTACAATGGCAATTGTCTGAAATGAGTGCCAATTAGGTCACGGAAACCGACAAAAAGACTGTGAGTGCTCCATTACACATCGCTAATTTGAGTAAATAGGGAAAGCAGTATTTATATGCAAATTGTGTGAAGAGGACATATTGCAAATATATTTCTACAGCTATGTTACCCATTTTCCTACTGCGTGTCTAATGAACAAGGGAGTTCCAGTCTTTATTAATAGCCTGTAGGATTAGCATTTGCTTTACAAAGAAATTGTCAATAATAGAAAGGGGAGTTCCCAGAAGTTACCCACTCTACTAATCAGCACACTTACTACTGACACGTGGATTTCAGAACTGACCAATGCAGAATCAGAAACCTGTACCACAGTGTTTTAAACACTTCGGGCATAGAATGTAAATGAGTACTAGCAGTGTCCTAACCACAAATGTATTTTGAGCAAGAAAACATTTCAAAACCATCTTTGTTGTGTCCTAATGCTTCAAGCACTTTGGCCAAACAGTCCTACCATGTAAGAATTCCCTCCACTGGGATGGAATGGTTGAGGAAATTTCAAAATAGCTGTATCCTTTAAAGGAAACTATTCCTGTTGTTGGCTAAGGAAAAAGCTTGTGTGTAGATTTGTCTTCAAAGATCTTTGTCAACAGGTGTTAATAAGTTTGTTAATATCACGATTGGCTACTCTTCATGTACATTAAACATTAAGTGTTAGAGAATAGAGTGATGACAGGTAGAACATGCTATATAATTATTATTTTTCCACTTTTTTCTGAAAAGCCTGCTGCCATTAAGGAACATCAGTTGGCAAAAATAATTCACAGTCCCCTACAGCACCACTTCTGCTGTAGCTTTCTAGAAAAACCAAACGCTACAAGCTTCTTAGGGATGAGAACAGTTTTGCAAACATAGATGAAGGCTTCACTTGTGCCTTTTCTCTTAACAGTTCTTAACAAAACCATTTCCGTACTGATTATTTCTGACTCTATTCTATTTTGAAAAGATTTTTCTGACCAAAATTTATGTTGAAAAAACTCACAAAGATAAAGAAAATGTTATCTGTTTCCATAACACAATTTTAATAGCATTTTCCTCTAAGTTCAGGCCATTTTTTTTCTTATACAACATTTTCTCAGGAAAACTATTTTAGACATGAGAAGGTATTCTTTTCCAAATGAATCATGACAGAATTTTGTGAAGATGCTAAATTACCTATATGAGGAACTCTCTTTCACATTTCGCAGGGATTTTGGAATCCTACCTTGAGGAGAAATTCAACAGAAGACACCGTGGTCAGGACCTCTCCAGCTAAATGAAAAATTGATGTAATTTTCTTCTACAGACAGCCTTAAAAAAATCTTTACTCAATTCTCCAGATAATTTCGATAAAAATGGTAGCTGGAGTTTGATTTAACTAAAAAAACTCACGTTTCCTTCAGCTATTTGACTATATGGACATGACCTTAGATGAACACAGCAGAAATGTGGAATTTAGGTCAATGAAAATAAGTTAATATATAAAATCTAGTGTTTCCAGTTCTAGTGATGGCTTACGAAACTTCACTTTCTCTGTTGATAAGAAAAATAATTATTAGTGATAGATTAATAAAATAGCTTTAAAACTGTGTATTTGACAGTTTAAGTAAAGTTTATGCTGTGTAAGTTCAAATTTTACTGCCTTTTTAATAATTTGTAAATCATGTTGACACTTATAAGAAAAATGTCCATATTATTTTAAGTCCAAATTTTACTGCTTTATTATTTCTATTATGTATTTTGGAAATGGAAATCTTTTGACCTTAAAATAATCAAGTAATAAAATAAAGTAGTAAAAGAAATTGAAAAGCCATGCATCTGACTCTTTATTTCAAGCCATTAAGATGAAAGTCAGAAAAAATTGATGACTTCTATTCATAACCAATTGAAAAAGGAAGGAAATCTCTCTTTAGCTTGAAAGTGTGTATCTAGATGAGAATGATCAAAAATGGATAAGCTCTGGTTGGTCAATATAATGAGTAGTTACTGATGTACTGATATTTTTAATAGCTTAGCCTAGATGGCATGACTTTTATAAGTTTTATGTAAGAAATTGCTTGGCTATTCACTAAACTTATTTTCCAAAAAGTGCTTTCTGTTTTAGGAGCACTATGTTATAAACACTGTATCATAAAGGAAAATAAGAAACAGTAATGTCCTCTACCTTTGAAATCTCAGTAACATTTTAATGCTAACAATGGTCTGCTTCCTTTTATATCAATGCTAACATAATACTGAACAGTCTTGCTTGAAAAAAATTCAAAAGAAGATAACAAAATATGCCAGATATTTGTCAACCACATTGTAGAAAGCAAGCCACGATAAAAAATGTGAGATCTCTTTACACAACATATTTCTTAGCATTTGATCAGAAAGCTTTGTTATTGGCACTCATGTAATATTTCAATATAATTACCATGTTGTCTGCTTATTATTACTCACTAACTAAAATTACTAAAGATAAAAACTATGCTTATTCTTATGAAAATATTCAGTTAAGGAGTTTTGAAGTATAAAGTCTTTATTTTAATATTACCTATTACATATTAAATCAAATGAATTAGAGTACTAATCCTGAGAAGTAACTGCTTATAATATAAAAATACTACATCTAAATCTATTTCTGCTCCATGATTATTCTTCAGTCTAGTTCCCTGTACAAATCCAATCTGTGTCCAAGCTTATTTAAAGATGTCAATCTTATCAGAATTTAAATATGACATAGCATTATAAAACATATCTGGTTACTCAAGATTTCTACTAGCAAACATGGCTTTAAGCAGACCCCAAAGGCAAACCCTGTCAGAGGGGGATTCTCTATGCCTATCCTTTTCCAAATTCATCTCACTAGAGTGACCAAGCCACCAAAGAGAGGCCACATCCCTGAAATATTGTTTAGCCCCTTGTGTTGAACTATCAGGTATTTTGATACCTTTTCAGAGTTGCAGTCCACATTTCCCCTGTATCGGTTTCCATTATCACATTTATTACAGGCTATTCTTTGAAAATTATGCTTATAAGGGAAAATATAAAGTTCTCATCCATTGAGCAGACCAAACTCCTAAGCTCAATATATTTTTATCTTCTATGTATTTATGGTCCAAGTCTGCCCTTCAGTTAAAGAATAAAAAACTCAAGTGAGATAAAGCATCAAAATATATATTATAGTTCCATCTAGGTTTTAGCTTAGAAGGCCAAGGACATTGTCACTTAGGGATAATCTCTGCCTCTCAGCAAATCAAAGTGTATTTGCTTTGACTAGTTTCTTAACTGAAAGGAAAAGGTAATTTGGATCATCTGTTGAACATACCAAACCCACTGGTAAATTCAGCCAATCAGCTATAAGGAGTAAAACAGGCAATTAATATAATGTTTATTAATCATAACCACTGCAATTATGTAAATGTAGCTTGAAATGTTATGTGTTAATTTAGTATGCTACTGTTGCTTCTAGAGAATCTATGAATTTCTAAACTCAAAGGCACCTCCAGAATTCCTGAAAGGTGTTGGCACTGTCATCAGTTATGTTCCCAGATGACTTGGGTATTACAGGCTAAAAGCCACATCTTGTCACCTCTCACAAATAAATCTGTGGTTTGACTCCAACCTAGTACTCTGGTTAAGCACAATTAAATAAACAAGCATAATTTATCCCTGATATTACAACAAGAGTTGGTGAACAGAGGCTATTCATTTACATCTAAGTACGGGAGAAGAAATTAAGCACTCAATTATCTTTTAAAATGTTTAACCCTGAAATCTATTTTTGCACATGAGTCCTTCTAGATGCCTTCTGGATAAGGGCTCAGATCATTACACCAAAATGCATTAGTCTATGGTAAAAGAAAAAAAAAAAAAAAAAAAGAAAAAAGGAGTTTGATTATGTGAATGAAACTAAACAAAAATCCTGGGGACCAGAGGAATGCCTTAAAACTAGGATAAGAAAATTGTGTGTTTCATGTACTGTAAAAATACAACTTCAAGGACATCTATCTCTGGTTTTGGTTTTGCAATTTTAAGTTTTAGTCAAAAAGTATTGCTCAGTCATGTCTTTTTTCTCTTCCTATTCCAGAGATATATTTCATGTGATGGAACAAGACGAAGGCTGTTAAGGCAGCCGCTCAAAAATAAAAGGTTTCTAAAAAGCAATAGCTTCAGCTGTATCAAGTCTTCCCTGTGGAGCCATATTCAGGTGCATGAGCCAAATACATATCATGTGTCTTCTTCCTCTTGTACAAACTGAAAAACAAAAACACTAGGGGAAAGAGAAGACAGTAAAATCAACATTAGGCTTGTCAAGGCAACTTAATTATTTCACCACAAATTATTGAATTTTATGTCATGGACTCGCCCAAAATTATGTATTCTTATAAAGTAAGCATCTTTGATAACAGATACTGTATTTAACTCATGCCTTATTTTCAATTTAGAAACTGCAGTTTTTTAATGTCCCACGTTTTAGACAATAAATGGAGTCCCCCATGTAAATAAAAAGCATCAGAAATAGAACCTGCCTACTCTTCCAATCAGAGGCAACTCAACTGTGAAGCCATCTAGGAAACCACCAGGGACTTCACAGATGGAGTTTCAAATGATATAGTCAATTTCAGTTTCACCTAACAGAAGCAAGAATAAAATTTAACTTTCCCAGGTTTGATTAAATGAGTATTTTGCTTCCTTCTATTAGAATTCTATATAACAAGTAATGTAAGTGTGCACCCAAGCAATAGCATTATGAAATCAAGAAATGACTTTTGCTTGGAGTCTAACTCTAGAATCATCTTTGTTTCAAATGGATGACATCAGAGAAAAATGATTAGCCTCAGACCAAATAAATTGTATACCCAGTCGTATTCACCACGGCTATGAATTTAAGTTCAGAATTCTGTCATTTTATTTCACTCACCAGATTCCATAAGACTGAATATGTTCCATAATATCATATGCATAAATGATAGTAAATGGTTTGGAAAAAAACAAAAAGTGGAAACACTCATATTCTTCCACCCAGTGATGTGCAGTTCCTGAGAAAATATCTGAAGAAACGGATAAACAACAGCATCAAAATAAACATATGTATAAACATGCTCAATACATTACTAATAATTTTAAGAGAAAAATAATTCTACATGTTTGCTAAATTATGTTATATTCATTATGTGGCATATTATATAGCTGTTAAAATTACGGAAAGGTGTATATTGTTATATGAAATAAGCAAAAGACAATATTTGAAGTTGCTGTTTTTGTTTGCTCACCTCTCAGTGCTATCTGTTCTCTCTCATCCTTCTTGTGAATTGCTAATCCTCTGATCACCAATAATCCCTTAACTGTTCAATTCTGTGCCACTGTCAAATTGTTATTTTGGGTGACTTCAACAAAAATCATCATTTCTGCCACCACCCTCCCTTCCCTCACTTCTTACCACTACTTTCCCTCTCCCCCACCCACCCCAAAATCACATCTACTTTGCTCCTTTACTCGTATTCTTGAGTCAGAAATTTGGGGATCTTCTCCTTCCCCCTAAAATTATCTCCTAAATATCTGTTTAAATCTTCAGTTCCTCTCTACCTCCTGCACCAGGTTGTCTTAGTTCAGGGCCTCGTAATGTCTTCCTTAAACTACTGCAATTGCCACCCTCCTCGTCTGCTTCCAGTTCATCCTCCACCTTCCTACCATGTGCTTTTCAAAAATCTATTTCTGATCATGTCACTTTCTCTTTAAAATCATTGACTCCTTCAAAGTAAGAGATCTCAAATAGTTTGTATAGCATGCAAGAACTTTCTCATACCCCTCCTTTTCTCCATAGCCTCATTTCTCTTTGTTATGCAGCATACCCTGTACTCTTCCTCACATGGAACTACTTGCATCTCCCCTAGATTCCACAACCTATCAGAAGCTCTGTCTGGTCTATTTTTCACCTCATTTGCCCCATTGACTCTCCTGTGTTCCCTTTTATAAATTTGAAAGCACTCTGTACATTTTCTAAGTTAATGGTTTATGTGTGCATCTTTTTCACTGCCTATAACCTGTGGTCAGGCATATTCATTTTGTAATACCAACTATTTTATAGCACCTGGTACTGAATAGAAACTTAAGAAAATATTTCTTGAATGAATGAAGAAGCAAATAAATAAAGAACTTACAACTATGCAAAATATGCATAGATTAAAAGTAAATGTGGGAAAGTAAAAACAGTTAAGTTCTAATAAGTATTTTCTGTTTTAAGTTAATTTTTGAGCAAACTACAATTCAAAATAAAAGATCTTTAAAATCTATAGTAAATGCTTGCTTTACTTTCATTGATCAGTAAATGCTGATTAGCAATATTCTCATTGCTTATATTACCAGTAACTTTCATATAGACTAGAGAAAATTAGTAGACTTTTAAAACAATTTTAGGCCAAATAAATTTCCTGTGTAAAGAATGATTCGCCCAAAGTCACGATATATTCAAATCATTTAAGATATTATAATTTGGTGATTTTCTTCTTATTTAAAATGAACAGGCAATTTCCAAAAGGTTAGTTTGAGGTTTCTATCCTAAGTAGCAACCTTTGAGAGCTCATATATGCAGTTCTGTCTATATGCAGAATGTGAAATTGCAAATGGGAATGAAACGCTCATCAATCAAACATCAAATACTAACAGAATCCAGGAAACACTTTGCATTTCCAATTATTCTATATCACTTTACATATCCCAAGATCACTGGCTTATAAAACACTCTGTGAGAGAGAATAAAATATTACGCTTTCTTAGATTTTATGTATATTTTATATATATCTGTGTATATATCTCTATATATAGTTAAAAATATATAAAGAGAAGAATAGAAGGAATGTGTTATCAGAGAAACTCCCTTCTCATTTTTTATTTTTGAGATGGAGTCTCGCTCTGTTGCCCAGGTTGGAGTGCAATGGTATGATCTTGCCACACTGCAACCTCAGCCTCCCAGATTCAAGCAATTCTCCTGCCTCAACCTCCTGAGTAGCTGGGATTACAGGTACCTGCCACCACGTCCAGCTAATTTTTGTATTTTTAGTAGAGACAGGGTTTCACCATGTGGCCAGGCTGGTCTCGAACTCCTGGCCTCAAGTGATCCACCCACCTTGGCCTCCCAAAGTGCTGGGATTACAGGAGTGAGCCATTGCACTCAGCTAGAGATATTATCTTTTTAATCTGCCATGATTTGTCATGTATCTCAACTGATACTACTTTCCACAGAAATATACTTTGCCTTTGATTTTATCATTAGCTAAAGTTACAGTGGAAAAAATAAAACAATAAATCTTGTATTTTATCGATCTATAAAATAATACAAGAGCAGGAGCCTAAATATTTTTTAGTCCTTATTTAAACCGTATGGTAGCAGTATTTTCCCACTATGCTGACTGACATTCTCCCCTCATGGCCTAAGAAGCTTAGAACTAAATTAAAAACTGTAGAGATTATCTAGTCCAGTATTTCCCACCTTTTGCGTGCCCTGTTACATCAAAAATAGTAATATTTATAGTAATATTTAAGCAGAATTCTATGGGAAAGGAGTGACTACATGTGAACTACTATAGGTCATTGCTCTTAAAATGTTAGGCCAGGCATGATGGCTCAGGCCTGTAATCCCAGCACTCTGGGAGGCCAAGGCAGATGGATCACCTGAGGTCAGGAGTTTGAGTCCAGTCTGGCCAACATGGTGGAACCCCATCTCCGCTAAAAATACAAAAATTTAGCTGGGCGTGGTGGCAGATGCCTGTAATCCCAGCTACTCAGGGAGACTGAGGCCCAAGAATTTCTTGAACCCAGGAGGCAGAAGTTGTAGTGAGCTGAGATTGCACCACTGAACTACAGCCTAGGCGACAGAGTGAGACTCCATCTCAACAACAACAACAACAAAAAAAACAAAAAAAAAAAAAAAAAAAAAACAAAAAAAAGAAAGAAATCTTATGCATCAAAATTTCAGAGACTTTACAAAAGATGCCATATAAACTCTTCAATGGAATTTCAACTATTGTAAATTTTAAATAGTCATTAAAAAAAAAAACAGATTTCAATTTAAGGAAATTCTGCCCCAGATACTTTATTTACAGAAATTATAAAATCACAAGTTCCATCCCATTTTATTTTATTTTATTTTATTTTATTTTATTTTTTTTTTTTATTTTTATTTTTTTTGTTGAGACAGAGTCTGGCTCTGTTGCCCAGGCTGGAGTGCAGTGGCCGGATCTCAGCTCACTGCAAGCTCCGCCTCCCGGGCTTACGTCATTCTCCTGCCTCAGCCTCCCAAGTTGCTGGGACTACAGGCGCCCGCCACCTTGCCCGGCTGGTTTTTTGTATTTTTTTTTTAGTAGAAACGGGGTTTCACTGTGTTAGCCAGGATGGTCTCGATCTCCTGACCTCGTGATCCGCCCGTCTCGGCCTCCCAAAGTGCTGGGATTACAGGCTTGAGCCACTGCGCCCGGCCCCCATTGCATTTTAAATATCACACTTCGTTTCAAAATCTGAGGATGTGAGCAGGCTGCAGCCTAGTCTGGCCTATGGTCCCTGGGGTTGGAGAATTTGTGTGGCTATGCTTTCAAATCAACTGAAATGTGTCCCTATCCTTGTTCTTCTCTTTTCTCATCCTGCCACCGCCAAAGCACTGGGCTCAGAACCCTGACTATCCTTCCTCTCACCCCTTCTCTAGGTCCTGCTGTGCTCGCAGGAAGCTGTGGTCTGCAGCTGCTGTCCTGGACACAGGACAACTTAGTCAGGGCTTCGGCCCCTATCTGGACTCTAATTTCACCTTGGTGTGCTTATTGCAACTTTGTGTGTCCTTATCTTTTTTCATCTGGTCTCTGGCAGGCAGAGTGGATGATGACTTCTCTGTCCCTCCTTGTCTTTAACTCAAATGATGATCTTCTCTTTTCTTCTCTTTGGTGGTTTTTTTTGTTTGTTTGTTTTGTTTTTTTGTTTTGTTTTTCCTGGTTTTCTCAGCTGTGCTGTTGTGAGAGTGCTTCATCACTGGAGCCTTCAGATGCACTAGGTGAGGGACTCTGGGCCCCACAACCCTTCTCCCAGAGCTCCCTCATGGCATCATCTGAGTCCTCTGGGTCATGCGAGGGAGGGAGGCACGAAGTTGTAATTTCATTCTTGATCAACTCGAATAGTTAGTTCTTCCCTTGATCTTGATTCCATTAAAATTGTCAATGGCCAAAATGGTACGAATGGTACTCCTCTGGTCTTCATAGCAGGTAAAACAGAATCCTCTAGACACGTTCCTGCCTTCCTGTCCTGTACAAGATTAATGTTCATATATCTCCCCTTATGGAGAGGCTACACAGATGACATCACCTTCAGTCAGTCCATAACAAAGCCCTCCCGGGAAGATCCAGGAGCTGTCCTTGTACATAGAGGACAGGATGTTTTAGGGGCCACTGCACTATCAGCCTGCCTTTTATTCAGCTTCAGGGCCAGCTTCACATTGATTAACAGGTTCATCTTTGTGGGGTGGAGTGCCACACAATGGTGCATGGGTGGCTGCACCATGCCCACTTCTAGAGAACAGACAAGGGAGGATACCACTTCTTGTGGAGGCCCTCAGGGCACATCCACAATCTCTTCCCCACCCTCCCCATATGCTTTCCTCTGCCATTTAATGTTCAACTTTTCAGGTAGTCCAGTCACCACACAGAAGTATGCTACTGCTCACTAGTTTGGAAGATCTAAACTAGTCCAGTTTCAAAATAGGATGGCCAAGCTGCAACAAAGACCTCTGTTCTGAAGTGGTTCCTGATCATGGAAGTGTTAACTCTACTATTTTACCTTTTTCCCAGGTAATAAATCCTTTCGAGAGCCTACAACGTGTTATGTTCACTTGAGTCAAATTATGAAAGGTAAATATTTGAAGTGTTACAAAGAAAAAACTTAGACTAAGCTTGGCTTAGAGTGTACCTATTATATTAGGGATCTATAGAAAAACAGAACCGACAAGATGTTTGTATAGATAGATACGTTTACTATAAGGAATTGGCCCAGGGATTATGGAAGCTGGCAAGTCCCAATATCTGCAGTCAATAAGTAAAGAACCAGAAGATCCAAGGTTAAGTTCCACTCTGAGTTCACAAGCCTGAGAACCAGGAAAGCCAATATTATATGTTACAGGCTCTAAACCCAAGAGGAGCCAATGTTTCAATTCAAGTCTGAAGAATGGAAAGACCAATATCCCAGCTTGAAACCATCAGACATAAGGAGTTCCCTTTTACTCCTTGGAAGGTCAGGCCTTGTTCTATAATTTAGGCCTTCAATTGATTGGGTTGGGGCCACCAACATTGTGGAAAACAATCTGCTTTATTCAGTCCACCAGTTCAAACATCAGTCTTATCAAAAACCACCCTCACAGACACACCCAGAATAATGTTTGAGCTAATATCTACACACTCTGTGGCCTAGCCAAGTTGACACATAAAATGAATCATCATACCTACCATGTTTCCAGATTGAATGAGCCCTAAGCAGTAATAATTCTGCTCCGTATTACACCCATGTGAATGACATAGAAGGTGATTCTTTGCTCTTAAAATGGCAGTTCTCAGGCTGAATATAGTGCACATTTGTGTGCACAGCTTCATATGGTGCTAGGAAACCAATAGCCACTATCAGTGGCAAAGGCTCCAGTGTGTAGCTGCAGTGGCATTTTGGAGAGCCTTAGTTTGATTTGATCTCTCAAAATAAGACACCCGATTTCTTATAAAACTACTTCTGTAACCCACAACTCTGTAAAAACTGTGATTGTTCCCCCAAAGGTGTGCTTCACTTGGTATTTCAAGTCATATGATGGCAATCCCATTGAAAGTTCCAGAAAACAGTCACTGAGGTATATTGCTCACACTCGATCTATTCACCCGTCCAACCTTTTTAACTTGAAACTTGGTAAATAATTGCAGACTTGTCATCCTGCCTTTATTTCCTTGATATCATTATTGTTAGCACAGATAAAAGGACTCAAAAATGGCACATAATATGGAAGCTGAATATGTCTTAGAAGTCCCTTACATGTCTGCAGGACAGAAAATATACCTTACCATTGTTCAATTTGACTCACAATTAAATAACATCTTAAAAGCAAGATATATGTATTTCCAAGTGAAGCTGCAGGCTTCTTGATTTATTTTACTTATGAAAATAGATTAATGTAACATGTGCTTCAGTGACAAGTTATCATGGACATAGGTGGTAAAACATAACACTATTGGAGAAAGATTTGAAAAAATACTCCAGTATAAGTAAAAGTACTCAGTCCAGGAGCTTAATTAGGTTACTCCAAGCCTTTTCCCTAATAAATATTTAAGTAATACCCTTGACACCATATGGTAATCAGGAAGTGGAAGTCAACAACTTTAAGTTATAAATATGAAAGGCACTGAGATGAAGGAACAGAAAAGGAAAAATATCCTCTCTGGCATTGATATTACTTGTATTATTGTCAACAAGGCAAGTTACAAATGTTTCATAGAAAGAGGGTGGGAGCAAAAGGCTTTACGAAAGTATAAGTAACTAGGAACACATCGCTATTCATATAAATCCCCTTGTTCTTTAAAAAGTCCATTTCACCAAAAAAGTCACATTAGAAACAGATGGCCCAGTGCCTAGGGTCCACAATACTTCAGGGGCTCGTTAAAATGTCTTAATTTCTTTTACACGAAAAAAATATCTTTCATGTTAAAGAGAATATTTTACTATATAGTAACATTGTTATATTAATGTAATGGTAAAACATAATTTTTAGGTTTTTTGGGTGTTTGTGGGTATGAGGTTGGGGCCCATGAGGACAAAAGTGCCTCGAGCCCATAAAAGTTATAATATGGTCCTGTTCCTAGATCGTGTTTGTCTTCTGTGGCCCTATTTCTCTGGCCATAGCTGGCTGGAATAGGGATAGACCTTGACCTAAGTCAAGCCTATCAGATCCTGTCTCCTATGAGTTTAGAATTGAGATTTAAACTTGCTTGTAAGTGCTAGATAGTGTGTGAGGACCTATCTCCTTTGAAGTAGTCATGAGTACAAAAGTGAAGAAAGATTGTGTATCAGTCTGTTCTCACATTGCTATAAAGAACTACCTGAGACTGGATAGTTTATAAAGAAAAGAGGTTTAGTTGACTCACAGTTCCACATGCTGTATAGGAAGCATGCATGGGGTGGCCTCAGGAAATTTACAATCATGGCAGAAGGTGAAGGGGAAGCAAGCACATCTTCACATGGCAACAAGAGAGACAGCTAAGGGGGAGGTGCTGCACACCGTTAAACAACGAGATCTCATGAGCACTCACTGTCACAAGAAAAGCAAGGGGAAAATCTGTCCCTATGATCCAATCACCTCTCACTCGGTCCCTCCCCCAACACTGGGGATTACAATTCAACATGGGGTTTGAGTGGGGACAGAGAGCCAAACCATGTCAGACCATCTGCAAGAGAAAGAGAAGAATGAGAGAGTCTGTGAGACAGAAAGAGAATGAGAGAGACTTGAGTCTGTGGCCTGAGATCCTGATGTTCTCCAGTCTCTGTATACTAAAGGTTGGTTATTCAAACTTTTAAAAATCTATGAGGTGTCCCAGTATGCTTCCATTCAATCAGAATTTTTGGCTAAGCTGTTTGAAATTATTTTCTGCTAATTTTCATCCAAGAATACTGTATTCGTTTGCTAGGGTTGCCACAATAAAATATCATAAACCGGGTGGCTTAAAGAACAGAAATGTGTTGTCTTCCAGTTCTGGAAGCTACAAGTCTGAAATAACATCAGTAAGGTTGCTTGCTTCTGAGTGCTGTGAGGGAAAGGTCTGCTCCAGGCCACTGCCTTTGGCTTATAGACAGCCTTCTTCTACCTATGTCTCTTCACATTGCCTTCCTTCTGTACCTGTCTGTGACCAAATTTCCTGGTTTTGTAAGAACACCAGTCAGTGGATTAGGGTCCCCCAACATGACCTCACTTTAGCATAATTACCTTTGTAAAGCCCGTTTCTCCAAATGAGGTCATAATAATAAAGCAACAGAGGACAGGACTTCAACATATAAATTAGTGGAGAAGTGTGGACACGATCTAACCCATAGCAAGTACTAACTAAACAGGAGCACAAACATAGACTCAATTATAGCATGCCCATTTATTACTGTCATTAATACTTTTTTGATATATTTTTCTCATTTATTGAATTTTAATTTTAAAAGGCATTTTCTATATTTCCTCTTCTTTCTCCCAAACCTTAATAAATTACTTAAGATCTTAAGTTCCCCAAATATGACACAATATCCCATAATGTCAAAGAACATGGACTCTAGCATAAGACTGCCTGAGTTCAAAGCCTGCCTTTGTCATTAGAGCATTCGTAGTCAAGCTACTCAATGTCTTTATGTGTCAATTTCCATAACGGTAAAATGAAATAGAAAGATTACTTATCTCTTAGAGATGTTATGAAGATTAAATAAATTGCTATATGTAAAGTGCCTGACAGCAAGTTCCATCTGAGGGCTTGCTATTATTATTATAGAGCCCAAGCCTTTGGTTGTGTACTGTTCTCTCTTTATGAAACTTGCCCTTTAAGACAATCACAAGGCAAATCTCAACTGCTGACCGCCTTTTCTAGGAAGGGCCTAGTAGCACAGACTCATCTTAAGGCATTATCTTGCCTGCGTTTGGATATGCCACTTAGTTCCTCACGACCACTGAGTATCTTTCTTCAATTTCCTCACCTGTGAAATGGAGATAATAATGCTAACTACCATAAGGAGTTTGTTGTCATAATTAAATGAGTTAATTTATGTAAAGTACTCAGTACACACTGTGTATGCACTTAATGTTATTATCATTATTGCCAATAGATGAATTGACCAGGTGGCAATCTCTGACACTGACCAGAGAGCCCAATGACATAGCACTGACTCTGATGAAGTTCATGGCCAGATCACTGCTCTATCCTACAGAGTCTTGTGAATTTGTAGATACTCTCTACTTTATTGGAATTCATAGTCAGGATAAAAGCCCTGATTTTGACTTGCTTTGGTCTAATATAAACACCATTTAGTTTCTTTTTTTATTATTTCAAGTGTAATGTTTTTAATATTATAAGAACAATACTTGAGACATATGAATCTTAAATTTGTCATTTTAATTGTAAGTTAAGAGATAGATATAGCCTCTATATAAAATATCCATAACCACATGCCATGCAATTAAATATTTCTGCACAACTGTTCCAAAAGTGCATTTTAGCCTTGCTCTACAGGGAGGGAAATGATGTACAAAGATTCATTTATATTTATACAGTATATAAAAATACTTTGAAATTTGTTGGCCTCTCTTTGGGGAAGGGAATCTAATTCTCTTATAATTAAAAAGAAAAAATGTCTCTCAGCTAGAGAAATTAATAGAATGTATAGATATTTAAAAACAACTTGATAACCACTTTCTTCAAAGTCTCTATATATGTGGTATACAGAAAACAACAATTATCTAGAAAATATACAAAACAAGTTTCTATTTTATTTGCATTCCAGAACAAGCAAATTGATAACACAATATGTGTTGCCTATATTTTAGAACAAGAAAGAAATTTAGCTACACCTCTGGTGAAGGACCAATTTGGAATTATATCATTGTAAAACCGGGGAAATCCAATACATAGAAGTAAGAACATTCCCCATAATGGTGCTAATTACTGCACAGTATCCATAACCTTTAGAGCACTGAGCTTAATTCAAACAAAATAACAGATGGTGTTTC
The DNA here is from genome assembly GCF_001698545.2 of Rhinopithecus bieti. Classification (NCBI taxonomy): domain Eukaryota; kingdom Metazoa; phylum Chordata; class Mammalia; order Primates; family Cercopithecidae; genus Rhinopithecus; species Rhinopithecus bieti. The sequence goes on along the minus strand of NW_016814854.1, from coordinate 520,276 downwards.
AGGAAAACAAGCATTATATTGCTTTGGTTTTTCTTTTCATGTGCGACTGTTAGAGAAAATTATGGTGGGAGTTCACTGGGACCTAATTATATTTGGTCTTCCATTCTGAATTCTGAATTCTGTCTATCTCATTCCAAATAAATAGTATAATTATATGAATTTAACCCAAAATAAGATAGTACACTGATTAAATATCATATTAGAAAACTTATTCTACATATCTGGGCAAACATTTTACCATCTGATAGGGTAAAAGGATAGGATTTTCAAATGTGTATTTTATTTCAGATTACTGTTTTATTTTTTCATGCTTTAAGTTTGCATTTTGAAGTTAACCACTTTGGGAGAATTCAGACAACAGCAGATGAAAATATTGGCTAGAACATTATACAAGTGGCATTTTCCTATGTCAATTTGTATATGTATCAATAAACAAACAAACAAAGCCTGGTTAAATCTAAAACAATAATTGAGAGACTTGTAGGCAGACACACATGTAGATGATCTCTCAAGAGGGATATTATGATTTATATTCATCTTGTTAAACTTAAAAAATACGTTCCTCTTGAGTATAACAACTTCACCTCCTGAGTTTTGAAAAGCCTGCTGACTCAACTTTGCAGCTTTTAGTCTCTTCCTCCAGATGATCAAGTAGATAGATTTTCAACAGAAGACCAGCTAGGTGGCTGTTGTCTTCTGGAATGGTACCCAACAGTCTCACTCCTGATCTAAATATCAGCTCAACAAGAACCGCCACAATGCAGATATGCATATCTACTTTACACCTACTCTGTGGCCTCCATTTTTTTCACCTCTACTTCTGTGAATATTCACTTACTCAGAAGAATTGGACATCAACTCATTAGTTACTGCATTAAACAGCCCAATCCCTGGATTTTGGAAAAAGACTGAAGTAAAATTTTACTGTATAACACATAGAACCCAACATATAGCAGACCTACAAATGTAGAATGACCTACACTGTGTATTTATTGCATTAGCTACTACTGCTTAACTTAGTATCTAGACAGATCCCCCATCCTCCAATAAAATAGCTGGATTCATTTTAATCATCAATATCCTTGAGTAGAAACGGTGTAAACTACTTGCTCTTACTGTTACTGTATAGCCAGTATCAGAAGAAAAGTTTTAATTTAATTTACTGAATCGTGATCTTTTTTTTTTTTTTTTTTTTGAGACAAGGTTTTGCTCTGTCTCTCAGGCTGGCATGCAGTGGAGTGATCTCAGCTTAGTGTAACCTCCACCACTCGAGCTCAAGTGATTCTCCTACCTCATCCTCCCAATTAGCTGAAACTATAGGCATCTGCCACCACACTCAGCTAATTTTAAAACATTTTGTAGAGATGAGGTTTCACTATATTGCCCAGGCTGGTCTCTCCTGGACTCAAGCAATCCTCTCACCTCGGCCTCCCAAAGTGCTGGGATTATACGTGTGAGTCACTGTGCCCAGCCCATGATCTTTTTTTAAAAATTGATCAATGATACTTGTTCTTTAAAGTCCAATCCCTGTTCAGATTCTTCCCTGCTTTGTTGTTCTATGAGTCTCTGCTGAAAATAACTGACAATCACATACCTTTTGGTCTGACCATCAAGACTGTTTTATACATGAGTTAATGTCTTTCTTGGTCATTTGGGCAGAGCCAAAGCATTCTTTTATTAAACAGTTCTTATGCCTTTTCAAGTAATGTTACAAAGAAATTTTGGTGCCTACAATAAGGTTTAACACAAATATAACAAAATCTTACCTTAGCTGTGATGTGACTAATCCTCCTGGATGTTATGCTTGGAATCTTACAGATAAACTAAAAATACTCATTCCTCACATCAGAATATATAGGGCCAGAATTTGGCTCATGTGATTAGACTGAAGATGAAATTTTCACTAAACCATGAACTCTACTTGGCAATGGAAATGACATTTTTTTCAAAATGAATCACATCATGAAAGCCATTGGTCCACGTGCCCCACATCAGTATAAATCCTTGCAGAGTCTGGAGATTTATGTTTTCAGTTTGGCCTTTCTTTCAATTATTGGAGAGCTTTAATTTCTTTTCATTATTTTGGATTCCCTCATTTTTTTCCCTAGTTCTAATTCTCTGCATATATTACACACCTGTATTTGTCTTTGATAATGGAAAAAAAGACTCATCACTTTTAATGCTCACTCAACATATCTTCATTATCTTGGGAATGAATATCTTCACCAAAATATATTAAAATGTCACTAGAGAAAAATGAATGCATATAGAATGTATGAATATTTCTGGGCTAAATGGGTATCTCTATCTCATTAGTCAGCATGCAGCCTCCTGGCTGAATGCCTACATTTCAAGCCCAGCCAGAAAAACAACAACAACAAATAGATTTGAAACATCCAAATGAAAAGAAATGGTCCTTTTTCTGATTGTGCTAACGTTCTACTAGTTATTTATTCATTTATGTCTTTTCCTTAGTCTTCTGCAGCAAATCCCATTTGTTCCCTCACTCTTCCAATATTTATTATATACCTTCTATATACCAGGAACTATTGTAGGCACTGGAAAAAAGAATGAACAAAATCAGTAAATTTCCTGCTTTCATAACATTTGCATCTAGTGGAAGACCAGAGACAAACAAATAAATACACAATATGTCATATAGGCAGTAAGATCTAAGGAGAAAATAATAAAAAGGGAGGGTGAGAACGAAAGTATGCTCTTGGACAGTGAGGATTCTATTACATCTAGGTGTTATTTGAATGGGAACTTAACAGGAAAATAAAGAAGAAAGTCACATAAGTATCTGGAAAAGTAGTATCCTTGACAGAAAACTGAATTTACAATAAAAACCTTCATTAATATGATCTAATTTGGACTGGCTTGAGGAGAGTCAAGTTCATTCCACTTTCAAGTAAAGAATTAGTCAGAATTATATATCCTTCAAACAACTCTATACTTTTAGAAACTCTGCAAAAGTCCTCTGAAGATATTGTTCACTTAACCCTTACTCATGCTTTTCTAAGCTCTTCCAAGTTTGCATTACACAATTGATCATTTTAAACTAAACTATAGTACTCTAAGGATACTTTACATTTTTTAAAATCAATGGTGGGAACATTAGTGAGTATCCACCATTAGTGAGTACATTTTATTATACTTCATAGTTGTTTGGTTACTTGCTAAGGAAATTTTCTGCAAGTTTTCAGACTGTGGGAGTATAAGGAGAACAAGGACTAAGGCCAGATGTCTTCCCTCTTATTTAAGAGCTTAGATTTCAAGTGACACTTGTATACTTTAAGTATAGACTGCTGCTTTTCCTAACAGTGTGGATGTTTGCTATACCAAGATGCTGGGATCATTGAAAGTGAATGCAAATGCCTGTCCTCACAGGCAGTCTCTAAAGGCAATCTGATAAATGCATGTAGATGTTTGAACATAAACTGAAAGCAAGAGGAAAAGAGCACTTACCAAATGGAGTAGAATACCAAATAAATAGAGTACAAGCTATTTTGTTCTTGGAGAGAAACAATATGACTCCTTTCTTTTGGGAAGTCTATTTCTTTTCTTTAGGTCTGAGCCCATTAAATGATTCCATTTATGTGTAGCACTTAGACAATAAACATTATATCCCTTTCCTCTCTGACTGAAAGACCAGAAGGAAGGTGAGAGAAAAAAAAGCAAAGATTTCCCAAGGTTCACAGATACCTGAATTCAAACAGACAGAGAATATAAATAGGAAACAATACTTTGGTTACTGAATTTAACCTGCCTTTAAATCTGATAAAGTTGCAAATTCAACATTGATTTTTCTCTGAAAATAAATAACTTATTTTGAGGAACAGCAGATGAATTTATACCCTACAGAAATAATTTAGGATGCTGGTTCCCTAAGGTTTTGACCATGACTAAGAAATATTGATCAAGAGCAAGAGAAAAATTCCCAACCAAAATAATGTGAGCAGTATGAAATTTTGTTTTCGTATTTTGCCTTTATTCTCAGTATCTCCTATAAGGAGCTTAGTAGTCACTTTGACAATTACTGTCTTAATATTCACATGTATAAAATAGTGAAGGGAAAACTATCATTTTAATGACTGACAGTAACAGGGTTTAGATAAAACTTCCTAGAACTAAGTGGATTATTGAAGGAATTAAACAGATAATTCATGCAAAAAGTTCACAGATGTGGTTGAGGTTAAAAAATGGTTTATTAGATTTTATGCCTATATATTTTAGATAATCACCTTGATTTCTTCTTTGCTCTTCGTGGAGAGACACAGGCTGAATAATTTCTCTACCATATATTACCTATATGCTGCTTTTGGTACCATCATCTGTTTAATCAACATTTATGCTTGGTTGACTTTTCTTAATTAAAAAAGGAAGATTAACTTAGCTATTAATTTATGACCTAAATGTATAAGCTTCCACCTTGCCAAACTACTATCTAGCGCTTGTAAATGACTATGTGTTTCCACTTGACTGATTTTTAGTGACAGCATGGCACAGTGACCTTAAAAGGGATAACATGGTTCTTGTGTACAATAATGATATATCAAATGTTTGGTGAAAAAAAAAGGTAGTGCATCCCTTCTATGCACTGTGCATCCCTTCTATGATTAAAACTATGTTACAAGTAAGACAAGGATCAAATGGAAACCAGAGAAAATATAGGCAGGTTAGTTTGTTGCCATCGTGGGAAGTTGGATTCCACTAGATTTAGGTTCAACTGAAATGTACTGGATGCCTACTATGCACCAAGCAGTCTGCCAAGCTCTTCCATCTTTTTTATCTCATTATATCTCATCAACCCTGCAAGAAGATTATTATTATTTTCATTTCACCAACAAATACAAAAACAACTTTAAAGAGCAGACTCGAGATTACACAGTTTCATGAGAAACTGAAATGTAAGCCATGGTTTCTGATTTCTTTTACACATTTTCTACGGCATGTAATGCGTTAAAAAAGATAAACATAACTAAAACATCTAATTAGTTCAACTACCCCATGGTTTAAAATATAAATAATATATGCTATATTTAATACATAAAGCATCACTGTCATTAGTTATGAGACTTTCAGGAATTATGTCTTATATTATCTATACAAATGTATTACGTGTATAGCAAACCTGGAAGTGAAAATGGGTACTAGCTGTCATAGGATTGCGGTGGAGAGATCCAGGATATACAACTGTGAAGTCTTTTCCTGAATTCTCCTTATCTACCTAGAAGTAAAAACTTTCAAAAGAATTCAACTATCATGAATACCCCTCTGAAGGAGTTTGATGCTATGAAAAGGTTAAAAAAAAGACCACTTGCACCTACAGAAACAATACCACACTTCCTCCCACTTGTTCCCCTAAGAATCTATGTGTCTTTCCTAAACATGTATGTTCTTCTCATCAAAGCCTTTTCTCTCCCCTTCGCTTTTTCTTTCAAATTAGGCATATAAGCCCCTAACTTTAGCTATTTAGTGAGGCCACTGCTTTTGTGTGCTCCCGTACGCATAAATAAATAAATTTTAGTTTTTATTTCTCCTGCTAATGTCTTTTGTCAGTTTAATCTGCAGACCTCCAAGCCAGGAACCTAAGTGAGTACAAGAATAGTTTTCCTTCCCCAACACTTTGGCAATGAAGATGGGATGGTTGGGACTCCGCAGTCACTCTGAAGACTGTAGCTGAGATCTCAGGATCTCTTGACCAAGACACCAAAGGTAAATTTCCTTGCTGATCTCTGCTCAGTGTCCAGTTGAGTGCGTGCAGTAAGAACTTGTCTTTGCTGAAACAGGAAAAATTCCCTTGTCCCCTCCCAGGGCATGTGATGGGGGTGTGGCTTGCTTCTTCAGTGCCCCACTGCTCAAACCCCTAGGGGAACTTATAGATGGGCAGGATGTGGGGCTCTGACTCCACCGCAGTGTTAGGGGTGGATGTTTACAGCTCCTGAAGCCCCACTGGGCGGGTGTTACAGGGTGCTTAAACGTTTGCCATCTGTCTATGGAGGGTTTCTGTTAAGCAGCTCAGTCAGACCCTCTACCCTGTCACCAGGACAGAGGGCTTTCTGTTTCCTGAGTTCTTGCCTGGGTGTAGTGGAAGAATTGGACCACACTTGGGCTTGGAGAATGAGTGTAAAGTTTTATTGAGTGGAAGTAGCTGTCTGCTGATGGGGCAGCCAGAAAGCAGATCGTCTTCCGCTGGAGTTGGGCCACTCATCAGCCCTGGCTCTCCTCCGTATAAGAGGCCAAACTCTGCCACACCTGCTTGGTCGATGGCCTGCTGACTCCTGTTGGTGTGCTTCTCCTCCAGCGTGCTCTCCTCCTCCAGCGTGCTCTCCTCCTCCAGCCTGCTCTCCTCCTCCAGCCAGCTCCCCTCCCTCGGCGTGCTTCCCTCCGCGGCGTGCTCCCCTCCGCCGCCTGCTCCCCTCCTCCAGCCTGCTCCCCTCTGCCGGCGTGCTCTCTTCGGCCAGCATGCTCCCCATCGCCAGCCTGCTCCCTTCCGCCAGGGTGCTCCCCTCTGCCAGCCTGCTCTCCTCCGCCGGCCTGCTCTCCTCCGCCAGTGTGCTCCCCTCGACGTCTTGTCTCCCTCCAGCTGCTTGTGTCCTCTTCCGCTGATGTGCTCCTCTCCACATCTGGCCACCTGTGTGTCTGCCCGCTAGGGTCTCAGGTTTTTATAGAGCCGGGATGGGGGCGTGGCAGGCCAGGGTGGTCTTGGAAAACGCAACATTTGGGCACAAAAGCAGGAGTGCCTGTCCTCACCCACGTCCGTGGGAGTAGAACCCTCACCAGGGCCCACACTTCACTTCCCTCTCTCCTTCCATATCGTTTAAAGGGACCATGGTCTTCCCTTCCCAGTCCTACCATATCATTGTCTTTTCTTTATGATATTTAGATTAGATGGAGCAAACACTTATGGGAAATAGTTATTTGGGTATTATGACTTTTAGTTTGGGTGCTCTTGTTATAGATCCTTTTGCTCACAGGGATAGTCATTGTGCCCTGTTTGTCTTGTTTTGTGTCTTGAAAGCTTGGCTTGGGTTTAGTAAGAGAGTTCTCTCTTTCTGGTTTTCTGCCTGCCAGGAGTACAGGTTGCCAAGTCTGTGCTAAGAGATGGCCAAACATCAGATTGGGATCCCAAGAATTTGTAGTTAGCTGGATAAAAATCTGGGTAGCACAGGCATTCTATTTGTTGCTGGCATTATACCCACCATTGCTACTTTTCAGCAACTTCATCAGAGAAAGAGACTTAGAAGAAGTGTTTATAGAAGTGACTTGAGAAATGACCTTAGATTATAGGGGCTGTATCTTCTGCATCCTTTCTGGGAATACCTCTTGTGTCCATTGTTAAGCCACAAAAAGTCTTATTCCTTTTTAGTCACATTTGGAACAGGTGTACCTTTGAAGATCCTAAATCATGAATGGCCAGATGACAGATCCTGTGATCTGAAAAAGCTTTTGTATTTAAAAGGATTTTTAGAGAGCTCCCACCATAAACAAATGTCTTGTTTGTACCTATGGAGAAGTCAAAAGAAGAAGAAAAGTATCATGGTGAGCCTAAAAGGATCCCTTGGCAAAATTAAATAGCAGAAATCACATTTACAACAAAAATTGCAATCTACATAGACCATAAACCCTTCCACTGACAGTTATTCTGTAGTTGTGCCACAAGCCAGATGGCCCCTAAAAAAAATTCTCCTCACCAGCATAACAAATGGCCAGACCCTCTTCTAGGTCTTCCTGTAAATAATCAGAAGTTGGCTGATTTGGAGGCTGATATTCAGGGCCTGATATAATTTGGTCCCCACTCAAATCTCAACTTGAATTGCTGTATACCCCAGAATTCCCATGTGTTTTGGGAGGGACCCAGAGAGAGGTAATTGAACCATGGGGGCTAGTCTTTTCCATGCCATTCTCATGATAGTGAATAAGCCTCACAAGATCTGATGGGTTTATCAGGGGGTTCTGCCTTTGCTTCTTCCTCATTTTCTCTTGACACCACCATATAAGAAGTACCTTTCACCTCCCACCATGATTCTGAGGCCTCCCCAACCTTGTGGAACTGTAAGTCCATTTAATTCTCTTTTTCTTCCCAGTCTTGGCTATGTCTTTATCAGCAGCATAAAAAAGGACTAACACAGGACCTGATGGGAATTATTTTAGAAACCTTCCCTCTGAAGGCTTATGGGACTAACATGGAACTATTCATAAGGAGGGACTCATCCCAAAGCCTGTGTAAAACAATTGGCACATAACTCTAAATCGAGAAGCCCTAGAACATATACATCTTTTTAGTTCTACCTTAGTTAGAAATCTTCTTCCTTAGATGTAAAGAAACATTAAAAAAAAAATTAGGTATAAGCCATAAAGTGTTGTGTCTTTAACAAAAGATACTGCTTCAGAGAACCTTAGAAAGGACTGTGACAGATACTGCGGGGTACAGGCTTCTGATGACATCACTTAAATAACTTTAAGATTATAGCACTGACCTAAGTAAAGAAAAATTCAGAACTTATGGAGATGCTGATAGGTTCATAAAATCAGTAACCCAAGATCAAGCAAAACAAGAATTACATGAAATTGAATGAACTGATGAAAAATGATTTTGATTTTGCTTGTGACTCTTGCTCAAAATATTGCTAGCTGTTTAGTATTCTATTTTCTGGATATAAGGAATCCCTTTCTCTTTTATCTCCATCTATCTAGAAATCAAAACAATTTAGGAGATTATGTTCACAATAGCAAAATCACAGAATCAACCTAAGTATCTACCCTAAGTGGATGATTGAATGAAGAAAATATGCTATATATACACTATGAAATAGTATGCAGCCATATAAAAAAATGAAATCATGTCTATTGCAGAAACATAGATGGAGATGTAGGCCATTATCCTAAGTGAAATAACTCAGAAACAGAAAATCAAATATTATACATTCTCACTTATCAGTGGGGACTAAACAGTGGGTACACCTGAATGTACAGAAGGAAATAATAGAAACTGGGAACTCCGAAAGTGAGGATGTTGGGAGAAGGGGTGAGATATGGAAAATTACCTATTGGGTACAATATTCATTGTTCAGGTTCTGGGTATACTAGAAGCCCAAACTCCACCACTACACAATATATCTATGTAACAAACCTTCACATGTACCTCCTGACTTTAAATTTAAGTTTTTTTAAGTAGATTAAACCTTTGTCAACAAAAATAAAGCATTTATCTTTTTCTCTCTACCTAATCCTGTCAGAAATTGGAGGATACTTTTGAGTATTTTTATTTTTCTGTAAATATATTTATTTGCATCAATTTAATAATAATCTGTTCTCCTTGTAATAGAATGTCTTTGTTTTGTGCTGCTGCAATAGAATATCTGAGACTGAGTAATTCATAAAGAGCAAACATTTATTTCCTCACATTTCAGGATGCTGTGAAGCCCAAGACCAAGAGTCTATGTGTTAGTTTGGTCTCACATTACTATAAGGAAATACCCAAGATTGGGTAATTTGTAAAGGAAAGAGGTTTAATTGAATCACAGTTTAGCATGGCTGGTGAGGCCTCAGGAAACTTACAATCATGGTGGAAGGCAAAGGGGAAGGAAGACACCTTCTTCATAAGGCAGCAGGAAGAAGTGCTGAGCAAAGGAGGAAAAGCCTCTTATAAAACCATCAGATAAGGAGAGAACTCACTCACTATCACAAGAACAGCATGAAAGACACCATACTCATGATTCAATTACCTACACCTGATCTCTCCCTTGACACTTAGGGATTATGGGAATTACAATTCAAGATGAGATTTGAGTGGGGACACAAAGTTTAACCATATCATTCCACTCCTGACCCTTCCCAAATCTCATGTTTCTTTCACATTTCAAAACCAATTATGCCTTCCCAATGGTCCCCCAAAGTCTTAATTCATTCCAGCATTAACCCAAAAGTCCAAGTTTAAAGTCTCATCTGAGAAAAGGCAAGTCTCTTTCACCTATGAGACTGTAAAACCAAAGCAAGTTAGTTGCTTCCTAGTTAGTTACAATGGGAGTAAAGGCATTGGGTAAATAACCCATTCCAAATGGAAGAAATTGGCCAAAATGAAAGGTCTGTGGGCCCCATGCAAATCCAAAATCCAGCAACACAGTAATTAAAACTTAAAGCTCCAAAATGATCCCCTTTGATTCCATGTCTCACATCCAAGTCACGCTGATGCAAGAGGTGGGCTCCCATGATCTTGGGCAGCTCTGTCCCTGTGGCTTTACAGGTTACAGCCCCCCTCCCAGCTGCTAGTACAGGCTGACATTGAGTGTCTGCAGATTCTCCAGGCACATGAGGCAAGCTGTCTGTGAATCTACCATTCTGGGGTCTGGAGGATGGTGGCTCTCTTCTCACAGTTCCACTAGGTAGTGCCCAGTGGGGACTCTGTGTAGGAGCTCCCATCCCACATTTCCCTTCTGCACTGCCCTAGCAGAGGTTCTCCATGAGGGCTCCACCCCTGCAGCACACCTCTGCCTGGACATCCAGATGTTTCCATACATCCTCTGAAAAATATAGGTGGAGGTTCCCAAACCTCCAAATGGTGGCTTCCATGCAGAGTTGACTTCTGTGCTCCCCCAGGCCCAACTCCACATGGAAGTCACCAAGGCTTGGGGCTTGCACCCTCTGAAGCAATGACCTGAGCTCTATGTTGGCCCCTTTTAGCCAGGATTAGGACACAGGGCACCAAGTTCTAAGACTGCACAAAGAAGCAAGGCCCTGGGCCTAGCCCAGGAAACCATTTATTCTTCCTAGGCCTCTGGGCCTGTGATGGGAGGGGCTGCCATGAAGTCTTCTGACGTGCCCCAGAAACATTTTCCTCATTGTCTTGGCAATTCACATTTGACTCCTTGTTATTTATGCAAATTTCTGCAGTTGGCTTGACTTTCTCTGCAGAAAATGAGTTTTTTTTTTTTTTTTTTTTTTTTTTTTTTGTCACATCATCAGACTGCAAATGTTTCAATCTTTTATGCTCTGCTTCTCTTTTACACATAAGTACCAATTTCAAATAATCTCTAGGGCAGGAGCAAAATGCTGACAGTCTATTTCCTAAAGCAAAGCAAGAATCACCTTTATTCCAGTTCCAAAAATGTTCTTCATCTCCATTTGAGACCACCTGAGGCTAGATTTCATTGTGCATATCACTATCAGTGTTTTGATCAAAACCATTCAAAAGTCTCTAGGAGTTCCATACTTTGCCAGATCTTCCTGTCTCCTTCTGAGCTCTCCAAACTGTTTCAACCTCTACCCATTACTGAGTTCTAAAGTTGGTTTCACGTTCTCAGGTATCTTATAGCAATGACCCACTAATTCAGTACCAATTTATTATGTTAGTTCATTCTCACATTGCTATAAGAAAATACCTGAGGTTGGGTGATGTATAAAGGAAGTATAAAGGAAAGCGGTTTAATTGACTCACAGTTAAACATGGTTGGGGAGGCCTCAGGAAACTTACAATCATGGCGGGAGGCAAAGGGAAAGCAAAGCACTTTCTTCGCAAGACATTAGGAAGGGAAATACCTAGCAAAGGGGAAAGAGCCCCTTAGAAATTCATCAGATCTCATGAAAACTCACTATCATGAGAACAGCATGGGGGAAACCATCCACATGATTCAATTACTTCCACCTAATCTCTCCCTTGACACATGGGGATTACGGGTATTACAATTCAAGATAAAATTTGGGTGGGGACACAAAGCCTAATCATTTTAATCATTTCAGTCTGGCATCTGGCAAGGGCCTTCTTGCCATGTTGTCTCATGGTGGAAAGCAGAAGGACAAAGACAGGACAAGAGAAAGCAAGCAATAGGGGCAAACTCATTCCTATGATAATGGCATTAATCTATTCATGAGGGCAGTGCTCCCATAATCTAAACACTTCCCAGTGGGTACCACCTCCCAACACTGCCATATTGTGCATCAGGTTTACAACATATGAATTTGGGGACACATTTAAACCATAGTACAAGATATAATTAGAAATATTGGTTATATTACCAAGCCTTTGATTTGCAATGTCATATTTGAGAATGATGGGCCTACATTCAGATATGACCAGACAGTTCTAATGAAATAAGGCTGAATTTACAAAGCCCTCTTGGAAAAACTTCTTTTGTACCTAAGGTATAGGTTCCAAGCATTACCGAAAATTAAGGAATATCACTTTCTGGCAGATCCAAGAAACTTAGGACATTTGTGGAACTTCAAGAAGAAAAGAATTCACCCATATCTATAGTACTACAAGTGAAGTCTGATAATGAGTTCTTGACTTGGCTTTCAAGCCTTGAAAGACTTTTAGAAGTCTAAACTGAGATTCCTCATGAAAGTTCCAGCAAAGCAAACAAAAAACTTATGTGGTCAATTACCATTCTTACTGTATTTGTGTAAATAATCAGGCCATGAGACTAGACTTTTTTTAATAAACAAGAATATTAATCATCTTTTTTATCAAAATTGGGATGATTGTAGAAAGAAATTTTGTGTTTCAATAAAAAAATTCCACTCTTGTAGGTTATCAGAGTCTACTGCTGTTCATTGTTTTTGAGATATGTTCACATTGTTGTAAACTGGATTCTTCTGTCTTGTGCATTTTGTCAGTAATTATCATTTCTAATGTTTTCCCATTTTTATGACTTGGCATCACTGATAACTAAAATGATTTTTTCTTGAAGCCTTGCAAGCTGAAGTTGGGTGACAATGTAATATTAAAGGACTGATCACCATCACAGTGTGGGCCACTCAGAAACTTTACATGAACATCTGCATGTTTTATATTCAGCTCCAGGAAACAACCATATTTATGACACTGCCCACTACCATATTCACCTCATGACCTAAAGACATAATGAACACAATATCAAGAAATCTTCTCAACTGTCTGCACTCTCAACTTAAAATACAAAACAAACAAAATTGAGCTTACAGTCTGCTTCAACCATTAATCTTTGTTTTTCTTTTGTTTCCATAGAAATTACTGTCATTAAATGACCAATTGCTTGCAACATATAAAAACCTAACTCCAGTGGGTGCCCTGCCCCAACCTTTGCCATCACTTACTGATAATATAACAGTTTAACTGGACTGATATATTCCCAGAACTGCAAGACATGCTCAACAAGATATGTGGCAATTAAGTAACCCAGCTCCTTATTTGTGAAACTTCTAAGAAAGTTTGAGATGCAATAAATGATAAAATTCAGGAGTTTGGAATGACAGGATCCACTGTGAAGAGTCTTTTTCTATATTCTCCTTATCTGCATAAAAGTAGAAACTCTCCAAATAATTCAGTTATTATGAATCTATAATCTGGGGGAGTTTTTGCCCATTAAAATGATGGGATAAGACCACTTGCACCCTGATGAAGTTTGGTTCTATGTTCCCACCCAAATCTTATCTCGAATTGTAATCCCCACATGTCAAGGGAGGGACCTGTAATCCCCACGTGTCAAATGAGGGAGGTGATTGGACATGGAGGCAGTTTCCCACATGCTGCTCTCATGATAATGAGTGACTTCTAGAGAAATTTGATGATTTTTTAAGTGTTTGAAAGTTTCTCCTTTGCTCTTCTCTCTCCTGCTGCCATGTGAAGAAGGTCATTGCTTCCCCTTTGCCTTCCACCATGATTATAAGTTTCTTGAGGCCTCCCCAGCCATGCTGAACAGTGAGTCAATTAAACCTCTTTCCTTTATAAATTACCAAGTCTCAGGTATTTCTTCATAGTAGTGTGAAAATGAACTAATACAGTAAATTGGTGCCAGGAGTGGGGCACTGTTATAACAGTAACCTGAAATTGTGGAAGCAACTTTGGAACTGGGTAATGGGTAATGGGCAGAAGTTGGAACAATTTGGAGGAATCAGAAGACAGAAAGATGTGGGAAAGTTTGGAACTTCCTAGGGACTTGTTGAATGGTTTTGACCAAAATGCTGAGAGTGATATGGACAAGGAAGTCCAGGCTGAGGTGACCTCAGATGGAGATGAGAAACTTGTTGGAAAATGGAGCAAAAGTGATTCTTGCTATGCTTTAACAAAGATATTGGCAGCATTTTTCACCTTCCCTAGAGATCTGTGGAACTTTGAACTTGAGAAGAATGATTTAGGGTATCTGGTGGAAGAAATTTCTAAGCAGCAAAGCATTTAAGAGGTGACAGAGTGCAAGAGTTTGGAAAATTTGCAGCCTGGCCATGTAGCAGAAAAGAAAAACCTATTTTCTGGGGAAAAATTCAAGCTGGCTGTAGAAATTTGCATAAGTTATGAGGAGCCAAATGTTAATCACCAAGACAAGGGGAAAATGTTTCCAACGTGTGTCAGAGGACTTCATGGCAGCCACTCACACCACAGGCCTGCAGGTCTGAGAGGAATAAATGGTTTCATGGGCTGGGCCCAGGGCCTTTCTTCTTTGTGCAGCCTCAGGACTTGGTGCTCAGCATCCCAGCCACTCCAGCTCCAGCTGTGGCTAAAAGTGTCCAAGGTACACCTTTGGCCATTGCTTCAGAGTGTGCAAGCCCCAAGCCTTGGCAGCTTCCATGTGAAGTTGGACCCGGGGGTGCACAGAAGTCAAGAATTGAGATTGGGAACCTCCTTCTAGATTTCAGAGGATGTATGGAAATGCCCAGATGTCCAGGTAGAAGTCTGCCATAGTGGGTGGAGCCCTTGTGGAGAACCTCTGCTAGGGCAGTGTGGAAGGGAAATGTGGCACTGGAACCCCCACACAATGTCCCCACTGGAGCACTGAGTAATGGAGCTATGAGAAACAGACCACCATCCTCCAGACCCCCGAATGTTAGGTCCACCAACAGTTTGCACTATGCACATGGAAAAGCTGCAGGCACTCAACACCAGCCTGTGAAGGAGATTCCCAAGCTCATGGGAGCCCACTCCTTGCAGCAGCATGCCCCAAATGTGATACATGGAGTCAAAGAAAATCATTTGGAGTTTTAGGACTTAATGACCACACCACTTGTTTTCAAACTTGCATTGGACCCAAAGTTCCTTTGTTTGGGCCAATTTCTCCTATTTGGAATGGGTGTATTTACCCAATGCCTGTATTCCCATTGTATCTTGGAAGGAACTAACTTGTTTTTTATTTTACTGGCTCATAGGCAAAAGGGACTTGACTTGTTTCAGGTGAGACTTTGGACTGTGGACTTTTGAGTTAATCATGAAATGAGTTAAGATTTTGTGGGACTTTTAGAAAGGCATGACTGTGTTTTGAAATGTGAAAAGACATGAGATTTGGGTGGAGCCAGTGGTGAACTGATATGGTTTGTCTATGTCCCCACCCAATCCTCATCTCGAATTTTAATCCCCACATGTCAAGGGAGGGACCTGTAATCCCCACATGTCAAGGAAGGGAGGTGACTGGATCATGGGGGCAGTTTCCCCCATGCTATTCTCACAATAATGAGAATAATGGGAATCACGAAATCTGATGATTTTATAAGTGTTTAAAGTTCCTGCTTCATTCTCCCTCCTGCCACCATGTGAAGAATTGAAGACGGTTCTTGCTTCCCCTTTGCCTCCCACCATGATTGTAAGTTCTCTAAGGCCTCCCGAGACATGTGGAACTGTGAGTCAATTAAAACTGTTTCCTTCTAAATTACCTAGTCTAGGACATTTCTTTATAGCAGTGTGAAAATGAACTACTGTTACTCACCTGCATACATGTTATCATAAATTGTATTTCCCATGTGTTCCTCCAAAATCCATGTGTCTTTTCTAAAGAAATTCATGTTTTCTTCTCATAGAAGCCTTTTCTCTTCTCTTTTTAAACGAGGTACATAAACTTCTACCTTTAGCTATTTAGTGAGTCACTTCTTTTTTGTGCTCCCACATGCATATGAATCAACTTTCTGATTTTGTTTTCTCTTGTTAGTCTGTCTTTTGTCAGGTTAATCTGGTGGTCCCAGCCACTGAATTTAAATAGGGAGAGGAAAATTTTTCTTCCCAGACAATGGTTGAGCATTTAGTTCTCAAAAAAGGCAGGGGACCAGCAGAATTAAAGAAGGCAAATAGATAATGATGCCTGCTGAAGACAATAAAGAAGTGGAACAAAGGAAAAATGTAGAAAGAGCAGAAGGTCAAGAGAAACATGGCATTCTTTAGTTGGTATTAAAACAAACCTATAGACTAGACATTACATAAATAAATATGGCACAATAAAGCTCAATAAACTAAAGTCCATTCTTTATGTACATAGACCACTGAAAAAGTAAGAATTGGAATCAGAAGAACTTGTGTAACCTAAAACTATTTAGGAAATAGAATACTTATCCAATGGCTGTATTTAATTCCTTTCAAAAGGATAGAAAGATAAAATTTATTAATGTTTCTTACTGTTCCAACATGATCATTACAAAATTTTCTACATAAAATGGAACTTCCAAATTTCATGCTGAAACTAAATCTAATAAGAAGATGACTGTGACCCCTTGGGAAGAATTATGATACAACAATGAGAAGGCTTGGCCTTTATCTTTATGGTACATACATCATTCATTATAGGTGTCTATGTTTTATAATAGACCTTGCTGGTATGAATTGGATTTCTAGTACTAGGCTGATAAAACTGACACCTCAGCCTTCCAAAGCTGATAGATCTAAATATGGAATACAGAGGCAATTATTGTGACCTATGGCTACAAACATAAACATTCCACATAACCCTCCACCACCATGACACCTACAAATGCACAAATTACCCTGGATGTGTCATTTCCTAAGGTTGAATTATGAGCCAGCCTACCCACAGGACAAGAAGCACCCTGAGATTGTTTAATTTGAATAAATTCTGAGGTGTTTTCCTCCCAAAGTTTATGCTCACATTGGCCTTCCCGACTCAGTTAAACCTCTCTTTGGGATGAAATAAGGCATGGGCAAAGACTTCATAACTAAAACACCAAAAGCAATGGCAACAGAAGCCCAAATTGACAAAGGATCTAATTAAACTAAAGAACTTCTGCACAGCAAAAGAAACTATCATCAGAGTGAACAGGAAACCTACAGAATGAGAGAAATTTTTTACAGAATGAGAGAAATTCACTTCATGGTAGTGAATGAGTTCTATCCATCTGAAAAAGAGCTAATATCTAGAATCTACAAAGAACTTAAACAAATTTACAAGGAAAAAAAAACATCAAAAAGTGGGTGAAGGATATGAACAGACGCTTCTCAAAAGAAGACATTTATGCAGCCAACAGACATATGAAAAAAGCTCATCTTCACTGGTCATTAGAGAAATGCAAATCAAAACCACAATGAGATACCATCTCACACCAGTTAGAATGGCAATCATTAAAATTCAGGAAACAATAGATGCTGGAGAAGGATATGGACGCTAGGAAATGTTTTACACTGTTGGGTGGAAGTGGTCAAATGAGTTCCAACCATGCGGGACAACAGTGCTGGCAATTCCTCCAAGGATCTAGAACCAGCAATTTACCACATTTGCACCCCAGCAATTCCCATTACTGGGTATGATACCCAAAGGATTATACAACATTCTACTAATAAAGAGACAGTGCACACGGTACTGTTATCTGTCGTCACTATTCACAAATAACAACAACTCAGACTCTCGCGCAACCACACCCCACCCAAATGAAATCAATCGATATACTCCTGGATAAATAAAATTGGACACCCTATATACTCATCGGAATGTGACTGCAGCATAAAGAGGAGGATGAGTTCACATCCTGTTGCAGAGATGTGGATGAGGCTGGAAACCATCATTCTCAGCAAACCTAGCTAACACAGGAACAGAAACCGCACACACTGCATGTATCTCACTCAATTAAGATGGGAGTCATGAAAACAGGTTGAACAAGGAGAACACACAGACACAGGGAGGGGAACATCACACACCAGGGCCTGTCAGGGGGTGGGGGCCTAGGGGAGGGATAGCATTAGAAGAAATACCTAATGTAGACGATGGGTTGATGGGCGCAGCAAACCACCATGACACATGTATACCTATATAACAAACCTGCATCTTCTGCACATGTACCTCAGAACTTAAAGTATAATAAAAAAATACCTATCTTCAGATTGAATGATGTTGCAAATGTGAAAGCACCTATCTCAGTGCTAGCGACATAGAACAACTTCAATAAATATTTGCTGAAAAAGTGAGTCATGCCTCCAAATAAATGCCCTAAACAATTACAGACAAAGCTACCATATTACAACCACTTGATAACCACTGTTGACTGTACAATTATCTTTTCTACTCCTTCAAGCACATGGAGAAGTACAGAGCTTTGTCACCATTCTCTCCACTTATCCTGCCCAATTGCCTCATAAACCTTGCTCCATTAATAATCCTATATTAGTCTGGTATTTTCAATCACTTATTCTCCAGTGCCTTTCTCTCTCAGGTCATAATTATGGTTGGGGCTCTCACATACTTAAATGATTCCCATTTACCCTGCCTGACCTTTTGATGACTACCCTATTTTCATCTTTCAGGTCAGAGTATTCTAGGAAGAAGAGTCTGTATTCAGTCCCTTTCTGAACAACTGTCTATGAACTTTTTTTTTTTTTTTTTTTGAGACGGAGTTTCACTCTTGTTGCCCAGGTTGCAGTGCAGTGGTGTGATTTTGGTTCACCGCAACCTCCACCTCCCCAGTTCAAGTGATTCTCCTGTCTTGGCCTCCAGAGTAGCTGGAATTACAAGCACCACCACGCCTGTCTAATTTTGTATTTTTAGTAGAGACAGGGTTTCTCCATGTTGGTCGGGCTAGTCTCGAACTCCCAACTTCAGGTGATCCACCCACCTTGGCCTCCTAAAGTGCTGACATTACAGGCATGAAGCCACCGCACCTGGCCGCTAAACTCATTCTAAACTGGTTTCTCCTTTACAACTACAAAAAATGTGGCAACTAAGGTTACCACAAGCTTCTTAGCTGCTCCTTTCAATAAATGTGGTTCAAAATTCATATAACTTTATTTTTATTTTTGTTTAGCGATACTTGTCTTCCTGAAACTCATGTAGCTTCAATTACACAAAATCCTCCAAGTTTTCCTCTTTCTGATTTTTCTTTCTTAATTTGTTCTTCTAGTTCATTTTTTTCCTGTCACCTTTTGAACGTTGATGTTCTTCATAATTCTTTCCTTGATTCCTTCCTTTTCTCAGTCTGCATAGACTTTCCTTGAGTGAACTCAACCATCCTCACAGTTTCAATCCCACCTATGTCCCTAAACTTCACTCTAACAATGGCTACTCTCCAGTCTTCATATAAAACATTTGCAGCTGTTCTTTGATGGGTCCTCCACAGGAACTTCACGCTCCACATATCCAAAATGGAACATTTCTCTAAATACTGTCATCCAGAGTAATTTAAATTATGCTCATTACCAAACAATTCCCAAGATTTGTTGATTCTAAGTCATAAATATGTCTGGAATCTGTCTCTTACCCTCAATCCTCACCACTCTTCCTGAGCTCATGTCTCGGACAATTATGATACTGTAAATTTTATTCTCTTGGTTCCTCAATTAATCTTCTCCTTGAATATGTCTCTCTGTTAACAATATAAGAACAAAATAAAATCTTTTGCTTAGCTAACTCACTCAGACTTCTTCTAGTCTTCTACCATGGCCACATGATTTATGCATTCATTCAAGAAATCTTTATTATAATTACCTAATATCTCTTCTTGTAAATGGCAGAGATACAATGATGAATAAGTAATGGTCACTAAACTTGTGAAACTTACAACCTAGTAAAGAGGAAAAGCAAGCAAAAAAGGTTACAAAAATGGTAGATGTTATATATTTAGGATATATATATTCAGTATAGTCGAAGCATTAGAGAATGAGTGGTTGACTTTTCTGATCCTTAGGCCCTCTGATGCCACACTGCACTCTTGAAAGAACAGGATGATGAGGAAGGGAACGGTTTCTTTTTTCTCAACTTTTATTTTAGGCTCAGGGGGTACATGTGCAGGCTTGTTACATGGGTATAATGTGTGTCATTGGAGTTTGGTATGCAAATGATTTCATCACCCATGTAGTGAGCATAGCACCTGATAGGTAGTTTTTTTTACCCTCACCATCCTCCTACCCTCAAGTATGCCCTAGTGTCTATTGTTCCTATCTTTGTATTCATGTGTACTTAATGTTTAGTTCCCATTTATAAGTGAGAACATGGGGTATTTGGTCTGCTGTTTCTGCATTAATTTGCTTAGGATAATGGCCTCCAGCTTCATCCATGTTGCAACAGAGGACATTATTTCATTTTCTTTTATGGCTGCATAGTATTCCATTGTGTATATGTACCACATTTTCTTCATAATCAACCATTGATGGGCATCTAGGTTAATCCCATGTCTTTGCTATTGTGAATAGTGCTGGCATGAACATATGGGTGTGTATGTCTTTCTGTTAGAACGAGTTATATTCCTTTGGGTATATACTGGAAATCGGATTGCCTGGTTGATAGTAGATCTGTGTTAAATTCTTTGAGAAACCTGAAAAGTGAGTTTTGAAAAGCTTTGTGCTCTAGATAAACCAAATTACTTGAGGTTTCTTTTATTCTCTCTCTCCTTTCATACGTCCTATACACATATTGCTCCTAGTTAAAATGTCTCCTCTTTCAGAAACCCAATTTACTCCTTCTAAGCCATCTCAAAAGTCATCTATCATGCAGACCTTTTATGACTCTCCCAAAAACTGAATCGTTCTCTACTCTCTGATCCGTAGCTTATTGGTAACTCTATTCTACACTGTAGTCATTTGCTTCCACTTTTGTTATTTAGACGGAGGAGTTATGTGTTTTACATCTTCACATCCTGATTTCTGGCAAATAACAACCAGAGTTTCTATTATCATCTGTTGAATGGTTACAGCATACCGAGTGTTTGATGTACATTATCTCTAATTTTCACAATAATCCTTAACTGTAAACATTATTATCATACTTATATCTGACTAAGGGGCAGAGAGACTGTGTTTACTTAGCTCAACACAGTTAGTGAGTGGTGAAGCTGAGTTTGAAATTTATGTGTCAATCTCTCTCCAAAACCTATATATTCTTACTGATGAGCTACAATATCTTCCTAGTTGATAGTGAAGAAATGCTGAAAGGATAGATGGATTCATGAATAAATCAGTGTTTGAGTACATGATCTTCTAGAGTTGAAATGATAAAATATTAGCATAAGCTCCATACCCATTAGCTTCTTCTCATATGTGAGATAATACTCAAACCCACAAAATTTTATTGTAGTCTTGCTGCATATATCCTAATCATCTGTCTTGAT
The DNA here is from genome assembly GCF_001698545.2 of Rhinopithecus bieti. Taxonomy (NCBI): domain Eukaryota; kingdom Metazoa; phylum Chordata; class Mammalia; order Primates; family Cercopithecidae; genus Rhinopithecus; species Rhinopithecus bieti. Next base: position 498,994 of record NW_016814854.1, on the reverse strand, counting down.
CTGCTTATGTCTTCTATAGATGTATATACAGAAATAATTGCTTTTTTAAATGAAAACTTCCATATCATAAGATTCCACTTAGTAGAACATAAAATAATAATACAGTTGAACATACGTAATTACGTTACGTAATTATATTATGTAATGCCACATAAGGTACTATCAATAGATTTTAAAAAATTTTGTCCAGATAGAAAACAATCTGATAAACAAAATGTGATTATTGCTGTCATTAGATATACTTTAGAAAGATATTTTCACTTGTTTCAGATCTTATACCTAATATCCTAAGTCATGTTGTGACTTCATCACATGTAATGTGTGATATATAAATACTCAAATAGGAATAGTTCATATTTTTGTGTCATTTGGTGTTTATCTTACCTGGAAATCCCAGAAACCAGAAACCAGAGGGTGATAAACAATTCTGTTTTCTGCATTTTGCATATAACTTTCATAAGCAAGTTCTATAATTTGCAACCTCATGATGACACAGAAAAGTTGAGACTGATTATGTCTACTAAATAGCTACCTTGGGCACACTTCTATAGTTAATGTCCAGTGAGATTTTAGTATTAACTTACTATGGCTTCCATATTCCTCAGCATACATTAAATTATGCTGCAGTAACACATAAACCACTAATTCCAAGGATATGGTAGCTTAAATAATGATCTCTGATATGACGTGGATGTTTGTCCTCTCCAAATTTCATGTGGAAGTTTGACCTCAAATGTTGGAGGTGGCCCTAGTGAGAGATGTTCAGGTCATGGGAGCTGATACCTCAAGAATGGCTTGGTGCTGTCTTCATGGTAGTGAATGAGTTCTCACTCTGCAAGTTCACTTGATGTACTGACTCCCTCTCTGCCTTCCACCATGACTGTAAGCTTCGGCCTCACCAGAAGCCAAACAGATGCAGGTGCCATGCTTGCACAACCTACAGAACCATGAACCAAATAAACCCTTTTCTTTATAAATTACCCAGTCTCAAGTATTCCCTTATAGCAATGCAGAATGGCCTAATATAGTCTCCAATGGTGTCCAACTCTTAATCTCAAGAACCTGTAACTATGTTACCTTATTTAGCAAGAGGGACTTGGCAGATTAAGTTAAGGATGTTGGGATGGGGAACTATGCTGGATTATTTGGGTGGGTCCAAGTAATCACACAGGTCCTTATAAGATGGAGGCAAGAAGGTCAGAGTGAGAGAAGAAAATGTGAAATTAGAAGCAGCAAAAAGGGAGACAAAGAGAGGAAAATACAGGTTTGAAGATGTTATGCTGTTAGCTTTGAAGATGAAGGAAGGGGCCACAAGCCAAGGAATGCTGGTATCCTGTAGAAGTTGCAAAAAGCAAGGAAATAGATTCTCCCCAAGAGCATCTAGTAGCACTATACAGCTTTGACAACATCTTGATTTTAGATCTTCTCGATCCCACAACTGTAAGATAATAAATTTGCTTTGTTTTAAGCCACTTAGTTCATGGTAATTTGTTATAGTAGCAATAGGAAACTAAGATAAAGGTCCTTAACATAAAAAAGAGTTACCACTTTCGACATGCCACATGTCCATCACTGGTCAGTGGCAGGGGATTTTCCTTATACAGTCACTTAAGAACTCAGGTGGACATAGACTCTACTATTTGAAAAATCACTGGTCACCATAGCAGGAAGAAGAAAGTATATGGAGAGCTCAGATCCATTCTTCTATACTTTGGTCTAGATGGTAACACATGTCACTTCTGTTCATTATCCATTGGCTAGGAAGTCATATAGTTTTGCAAACTGCAGAGAGTTGACAAGTGTAACCTCCTATGAGACTGAAGGGGAAGAAGAACTGGATTTTAATCAGCACTGCATTTAGCATTTTAATGTCTACTTTAGCCTCATAGTAGGAAGTCCATGAAAATCTTGTCAGAAAGGGTGGAAAGAAATGTTTCTTACCTGATGGGTCTAGATTCCTCTCTTTCATAGTTCCAGATCTGCTCTTCTGTGCCAGTGTGTGTTGAAATTACCTGCTCCTTATATTACCAGAGTTTATATTGTTAACTACAGATAATTCTCAATATAGGAAATCCTTCACATTTAGATGTCATACAAAGAATATTAACTCTTTCTACAGCTCTAGTTATTGCAATGCTACACACAATCAATGAATTTAAAAATTTTGTTTCTCCAAAGTTGCAAGTACAAATAATGCTGAGCCTTGCATCTCTTTATTTCTCAGTTTTATTGCTTTCCGTATCATATTTGATCCATACTTGAGAACAGCAGAAAGTTATAACCCACTTTTTCTTTTCATAGATAAGAACAAAGCACAAGTAGGGCAAAACCTGAAAACAGCTCCCCAACACAGTTGGACTCCAACCCTGTGAGAGTACTCTAGAGAGGATGCTTAACCATGTCGTGCAAATTTTTTGTAATTTTTTGCATATGTACTTTACAATATTCACATTTGGCTGTAACGGTATAGTGTATGCAATTAAATGTGATAGATAAGCAAAATATTTTTAAATATTTCTATGAAAGGGAGACAATATTAAAACAATAACAACTGAACCACTCTAACTATAATACATGGACTTCTAAGACAGGCCCCATTGATCCCTGCCTCCTATATAATCTCATACCCTTGTGTGATATCTTTCCCTTGAGTATGCCCTGGACTTAATGACTTGTTTCTAATGAATTGAATATAACAAAAGTGATGGGATGTCATTTCAGTCCTTAAGTTGCAAAAGACTGACTTTCCTCTTGCTTGCAGATTCTCTCTCTCTTGCTGTTTTTGATGAAGCAGGCTGCTATGTAGAAGTGACCAGGTGGCAAGAAACTGAGGTTAGCTTCTGGTCTACAGTCAGCAGGAAACTGAGGCCCTCTGACCAACAGCCTGCAAGGAATTGAATTATGCCAACAACCAAGTGAGTGAGCTTGGAAGTGGATCTTTCCACAGTTGATCCTTGCAATTAGACCTCAGCCCCAGATATCACCGTGATTCTAGCTTGTGGAAGAGCCTAAGCAGAAAATCCAAGTAAGTTTTACCTACATTCCCAGCCCACAAAAACTGTGAGATACTAAGTATGCTGTTTAAGTCATTTAGTTTGGGGAAATTTATTACATAGCAGTATATAATTAAGACACTAGACATTTTGTTTCTTAGGGATTTTGTTTTCTTTATTTTTTCTGTTATTCCAACATGTTTGATTTTTCCTCTTTTAATAGGTTCAAGAATAGTGAGAAAAAAGGAAAATTAAAATGTTGAAGTAAATGGTTTTAGCAATAATAAAATGTAGATTCAGTTTTTTTAATTAAGAATAAAATTTTGTAAGAGATATTTATTTTTAAAAGGAGTTGTTCTAGAATCTAGATATTAATATGTCCCCAAAATGTGTTTACAGATTTACACACAAAAAATCTAATTTCTACCTTAGTTTACAGAAATCCACCCTTTGTGTAAGGTAAGTTATACCTAAGGGAAGTTTATCACATTCTTATTAAAGAACTCTATGTCTTTGTTCTCTTCTTCCTAATGAATATCAACATTTGAGGAGAAAGATATCTAAGCAGGAGGGAAAAGTGATCTGAAATAAAGACTTGAAGATTGTTATTAGATTTAGACTATGTTAAGATGAATTACTGTCTCATGGAAAGACTCAATAACTTACGCCTAAGAATAACATAATAATTACAATGATAGCCATATTGGTTCTTTTGAATTTGGGTAACAGAAGAACATAGGTCTTCAAACTATTAGGCATATCTTTTCTGCTCAAAACAATTTCTTTACATTTTATCCCTTTAAGTCCTTTAAAGTTTATCACACAGAAAAAATAACAGTCTGAGAGAGGAAGACTAAAGAAATCAACTTTCTTTAGAGCACATATAGATTTATTGTAGCCAATTGATGACACTGCAAAACTGGCACGAAGGCAAACACTTAATAAATAAATGAAAATCAGAGTGATTCAATTCCAGTGCTGTATGTTTTGAACCTGGTCCTCAAAGGCAAGTCATCATCAGAAGAAAGAAAAATGCATTTAAGGAGTATTAATTATTGTCTATCTCCAAGACCAAAATTAAAAAGCTTAAAACTTTTAGACTGTTAAAATTTACTATACTAGGATATTAAAGTATTTTAAAGAAAATGAGATTTATGCTTAATAAAAAAAATTCCTGTTAAACAGCAAGCTATTAGAAGAGAAAATCATTCTGAATCTCTATACTTTTCAATCCAAATACAATGCCATAAGCTATAATTCAGTAAAAAGCTCTATATTTTGGATCCTGAAGCTTGACTCAAAATTGAAAGGAAACCCTCCTAATTCATGATTGCTGATCTCACATATATTAGAGTAACCTTTACTGTAGTTTCAAAGTTTAAGATTTTATTTACAGTAGTTTTTGCGAGGTCATCAATTGACACAATGTAGTTGCTATTTGTGAAAGACAAGGATTTGAATTGCAACTTGAAATCAATTGGAAACCAGTCCAGTCTCTAGAGGACACTTGCAATATGCTTCACAGGACTAACCCCATTAAGCATCAAATGCAACTACAAACTCAGCACACTAAATGAAGCTTTTCCATTGCACAAGAGAATAACTTCACATGAATGACAATTTCTGTAATGCTTAGGCTTGACAAAATCTTTAACCTTAAGTGTGATACTAATCAAAATAATTCCAGGAAATATTGTTTACACATTATCATCTGGAATTAGCTGGTAAGGACTGAGAAGTTTGTCAATAATTAGGTGCTCTGACTTTTATATAATTTATAAGTCAAGTTGTCAACTCTAAAATTTGGGGAGTTTGGTAGCTCTATTAAGTTGGGAAAAATGTAGATTCCCAGCCTCAGTATTCTCATCTCTAATATGGGAATTCTGGAACAAATGACCCTGTATCAATACACTATTGCTGTACAACAAATTACTCTAAACTGAATGGCTGAAGACCATCACTTCTTATTTTGTTTCAACTAAGGGACTGGCTCAGCAGTTCTGCTGCTCTGGGCCATGCTCACCTGCTCTCAGCTGGGCTCACTCATGCATCTGCTATCAGCTGGCTGGTTAACTGTAGTTAGTTCATCGTGATGGCATCATTGGGGAAACTCAGCTCTCTTTCATTGGACTTCTCTTATATTTCTCCTGCAAACTGGAAAGGGCATGTTCTCATGGCCGGGGCAGGAGTCTACAAAAGAAAGCAGAAATGCAGAAACACATTTCAGACTTCTGCTTGCATCAGTCCCACTAAAATCCCATTGTTCTAGTCACGTAGCCAACTTAGAATAAGAAATAGAAAGGCATGTAAAATTAGATCCATTAGTATAATCACCTTATAATAATCTTAAAGTTGCTTTTCAGCATATAATTGTTTGAGTGTAGGGTTTTTTAAAAGAGGCATCCAACACAAAATACTGGAAAATGTACTGTGAGTGAGGAGTGAATGTAAGAGAAAGAAAATCAACTACCTCTTCTCTGCCAGTAAGTGTAATTAGATATGAAAAGCCCCCACTTGAAAAAAAGATCAGATGCATTTTAATTAAAAATGAGTACCTTACAATTGACTGATCTACCTTTCAGGCATTTTCTCTTAACATTTTCTGTCAAAGTTTTCAAAATATAATAACCAAGCAAGGAAAATTCAAAAGATAACTATCTTTGATGAGTGTACGATTACATACATTAATTTTCACTTCTCATTCCCATTCAAGTAAGAGCAAAAGAAACATGAATGAGGAGAAAAGGGGAGTAATGTAGTATTTTTTAAAAGAAAGAATACTGAGGGTTTTATTTTTGCACATTTCCTTTAATGCCCATCAGAGACTCATTATAATATCAAAGGGCATCTTTTGTTTGGTGTAGTTGTACTGATAGATAGTGAGGATTAATCTGAACCAAGTACATTGCACTGTGATATCATGCCCAGGAACTGTTTTATAAACCACTACTAGATAAAAGAACTCTTCCTTTATTGACTTCTTCTTTTAGGACTCTAGAGGAACCCTATTAAATTCATCTTCAAATTATGCCCATAGACAGTCTTAAAATCCAAGGTTATAAGTCATAATCTTGGCCACTGGTTAAATCACCCAGTAATAAAAATGCATTTCTTCCCTGTTTTGAAGGATAACCCTGAGAACTAAGGTATGGTAAAGGACAATGCTACGTAAGCTCATATAAATCACAGTTACGTTTTTGCAGTAGGTCGTGATATTTCTGCCTCCAGTCCCTCTCTTCTTTCCCTCTGCAGTAGATCCTAAAATGTTGAATGAACACACTTACAACAATGTTTATACCTTTATACTTTACAAATCATTTAAAGTAATACAGTATTCAACTCTATAATTCTAATTTTCTAATAATTCCTCAACTGAGTTAAAAGTTATGACCAACTTGACTAAAGCATGAAAAACTAACTGACTTATCAGAGGTCACCTCAATCAACTACTCTGCCAAGATGAGAAATCTCATAGTTGGGCTGTTGAAGCATTTATTTAACTAATATACCTAAGGGAGTCAAGCTATAGCAGACCTTTACATATTCAAAGTGTCTTGAAGACTCATCATTTAAAAGTTGTCTTAGTCTGTATGGGTTGCTATAACAAAATATTATAAATAGGGTAGCTTATAAACAATATAAATTTATTTCTCATAGTTCTGAAGGCTGGGAAATCCAAGATCACAGCACTGACACATTTGTTGTCTAGTGTAGGCCCACTTTCTGGCTTATCAATGACATCTTCTTGCTATGTACTCACATGGTGGATGGGGCACGGAGTCTCTCTCTGGTGTCTACCATAAGAACTCTAATCCCATTTGTGAGGGTCCCCCCACCCCACCCAAGACCTAATCATTTCTGAAAGACCCCACCTTCTAATACCATCACCTTGGGGTTGAGGATTTCAACACATTTGGACATAAATGTCAGACCACAACTAAAATCATTTTATATTCTACGTCATAATGTGACTCTATTAAGAGAGCATAAAGGCATCTGGAATTTCTAATCTTCTTTTATTCCCAGTCCACATGTAAACTGGCACAAGAGGAATAAGCTGCAGGCTCATCCTGTGGTTTCAATAACCCATATCCCACTGCCATTTGTTCCATTTCGGGAAACATGATCCTAAGCCAGTCTGTGCTGCACTGCTTGTATTATTCCAACAATCAAAGTTTCGTTTTCTCTATGTTTGTATTAGACCGTTTTCACACTGCTGGTAAAGACATACCAGAGACTGGGAAGAAAAAGAGGTTTAATTGGACTTACAGTTCCACACAGCTGGGGAGGCCTCAGAATCCTGGTGGAAGGTGAAAGGCACTTCTTATATGGCAGCAGCAAGAGAAAATGTGGAGGAAGCAAAAGTGGAAACCCCTGATAAACCCGTCAGATCTTGTGAGACTTTCTCATTATCATGAGAATAGCACAAGAAAGACCAGCCCCACGATTCAATTACCTCCCCCTGGGTCCCTCCAACAATACATGGGAATTCTGGGAAATATAATTCAAGTTGAGATTGGGGTGGGGACACTGTCACACCATATCATTCTGCCCCTGACCCCTCCAAATTTCATGTCCTCACATCTCAAAACCAATCATGTCTTCCCAACAGTCCTCCAAAGTCTTAACTCATTTCAGCATTAACCAAAAAGTCCACAGTCCAAAGTCTCATCTGAGACAAGCAAGTCCCTTCCACCTATGAGCCTGTAAAATCAAAAGCAAGCTAGTTACTTCCTAGATACAATGGGGGTACAGGTATTGGGCAAACACAGCAATTCCAAGTAGGAGAAATTGGCCAGAACAAAGAGGCTACAGGGCCCATGCTAGTCTGAAATCCAGCAGGGTAGTCAAATTTTAAAGTTCCAAAATGACTTCCTTTGACTCCTGGTCTCACATCCAGGTCATGCTGACACAAGAGGTGGATTCCCATGGTGTTAGGCAGCTCTGCTCCTGTGTCTTTGCAAGGTATAGTCCCCCTCCCAGCAGCTTTCATGCACTGGTGTTGAGAGTTTGTTGCTCTTCCAGGCACATGGTGCAAGCTGTTGGTAGATCTACCATTCCGGGCTCTGAAGGATGCTGGTCCTTTTCCCATGGCTCCACTGGGCTGTGCCTTAGCAGGAACTCTGTGTGGGGGCTTCAACCCCACATTTCCCTTCTGCACTGCTCTAGCAGAGGTTCTGCATGAGGGCCCCACTCCTGCAGCAAACTTTCGCCTGGGCATCCAGGCATTTCCATACATCTTCTGAAACCTAGGTAGGGGTTCCCAAATCTCAATTCTTGACTTCTGTGCACCTGCAGGTTCAACACCACATGGAAGCTGCCAAGGTTTGGGGCTTCCACCCTCTGAAGCCACAGCCTGAGCTCTACATTGATCCCTTTTCAACCATGGCTGGAGCAGCAGGAAAACAGAGCACCAAGTCCCTAGGCTACACACTTCATGGGCACCCCAGGCCTGGCCCACAAAACCACTTTTTCCTCCTGGACCTCTGGGCCTGTGATGAGAGGGGCTACCATGAAGGTCTCTGACATGGCCCAGAGACATTTTCCTCATTATCTTGAGGATTAACATTAGGCTCCTTGCTACTTACGCAAATTTCTGCAGCTGGCTTGAATTTCTCCCCAGAAAATGGGTTTTTCTTTTCTAACACATTGTCAAGCTGCAAATTTTCTGAACATTTATGTTCTGCTTCCCTTACAAAACTGAATCCTTTTAACAGTACCCAAGTCAACTCTTGAATGCTTTGCTGCTTAGAAACGTCTTCCATCAGATACCTTAAATCATTGCTCTCAAGTTCAAAGTTCCATAAACCTCTGGAGGAGGGGCAAAATGCCACCAATCTCTTTGCTAAAACATAACAAGAGTCACCTTTGCTTCAGTTCCCAACAAGTTCCTCATCTCCATCTGAGACAGCCTCAGCCTGGACCTTATTGTCCATATCTCTTTCAAGCTTTTAGTCAATGCCATTCAACAAGTCTCTAGGAAGTTCCAAACTTTCCCACATTTTCCTGTCTTCGTCTGAATCCTCCAAACTGTTCCAACCTCTGCCTGTTACCCAGTACCAAAGTTGCTTCCACAGTTTTGGGTATCTTTTCAGCAGTATCCCACTCTTGGTACCAATTTACTGTACTGGTCCATTTTCACACTGCTGATAAGGACATACCCAAGACTAGGAAGAAAAGGAGGTTTAATTGGACTTAAAACTCCATGTGGCCGGGGAGGCCTCAGAATCATGGCAGGAGGTGAAATGCACTTCTTACATGGCAGCAGCAAGAGAAAATGAGGAAGAAGCAAAAGCGGAAACCCCCGATAAACCCATCAGATATCGTGAGACTTATTCACTATCATGAGAATAGCACAGGAAAGACTGGTCCCCATGATTCAATTACTTTCCCCTGGGTGCCTCCCACAACATGTGGGAATTCTGGGAGATACAATTCAAGTTGAGATTTGAATGGGGACACAGTCAAACCATATCAATGTTAAAACAAAATCCTAACATAATTTTTTGTCTTACATATTGAACTTGGAATTTCTGACTTCTTATTTACTTGGAACTTCAAAATTGTTATAGATATATCACTTTTTTGTGCTGGGCGCGGTGGCTCAAGCCTGTAATCCCAGCACTTTGGGAGGCCGAGACGGCGGATCACGAGTCCAGGAGATTGAAGACCATCCTGGCTACACGGTGAAACCCCGTCTTACGTAAAAAAAAATACAAAAACTAGCCGGGCGGGTGGCGGGCGCCTGTAGTCCCAGCTTCTCCGGAGGCTGAGGCAGGAGAATGGTGTAAACCGAGGCAGAGCTGTCCAGTGAGCTGAGACCCGGCCACTGCACTCCAGTCCGGACGACAGAGCGAGACCCCCGTCAAAAAAAAAAAAAAAAAAAAAAGATATATCAACTTTTTTTCTGTCAGAGGACTAGTTCTTATTTTAAATTACATGATGTCAGTTTCAATTTGCTCTTGAGGATTTCACTTGGGGTAACACAGACTATCACAATTTGCTTTAATTCAACTCTCTAATTGCTCTGCTCCATCATCAAGCGTTTTGACTACCTTTATGAAAATGGGCACAAAAAGGAAGTAAAAAATTATGGTTCTTACATTCATTTCTTATGCATGTAAGAAAGGATGGAAAGATGATTTGGAGCTATATTACAAAATGAGTCAGAATCTGCTTACTAAATTCTGGAGGTCTTTCACAAACTCTCAAATTCTTGGGAAAACACAGCACTCTTTTAAAATGTCATGTTACATGGCCATTCACTGCCTATTATACTACTATACTCAAGCCCATGATTTCAGAAAGTCCCTCTCAAAAGGAGGTTCAGAGTGCAACTAGATTTTATGACTACCATTTAAATCATCAAAACAGAATATCCTTCTTTGCTCTTAATTTACTTTTGATTTCTATTTGGTGGGGAGTTCATCATTAAAATCCTCCCTGGAAGTTTTGCAAAGATAGAACTTTGGTTGAGGATGGGGGCAGAGGCAGCACTGGCCAATCCAGACTGCAGGGATCACTTTATACGTGTTGAGAAAAAATAGTGTTGGGAAGGGAAGTAAGTAGGAGAAAGGAATTAACTAAAGAGAAGTAAAATGTGTCCTGCTTAAACTAGTGGAAGCAATGAAAATCTAGCAGCCCTGGTTTTTCTCTTTATTCCTTATCTATAAAACTAAGGAGTAAACTATATTTTTAGGTTAGCTTTTAATTTATGGGAAAGGGAAAGAAATCTAAAAGTAGCCCCCTGCTGGCCACTCTAATTTCTGCCCTATTGGTTCCTTAAAACAAAATAAAAATAAAAATATCCTTATCTTTCTTGTATTTTCCTACATTTAAGACATAATTTAACCTTCTATTGTTAATTGAGATTTATCATTGTTATAAATGCAATATATAAATATAAATCCCTAAAGGCATTTCAGTAATTTGTCATTTATGACAAGAAGAAAATCAGTCTTTGAAAGATATATATCTTATTTTTAATTTGCATTTAAAAGCCCATCACCAGTAGATTAATTTTGTTATTTTGCTCTTAATCTGAGAACAAAATAAGTTTGTTTTGATTATCTCAAACTCTGGGAGGTCTTTAAAATTAAATAACAAATCAGAGTTTTATCAAAATTATTTACAACAACAGTCTTTTGTCTTATTCTAGAAAATTAAGGGGGCTACACATAGCAAAAAATCCCGAAGCTGTGTTTGTTTCATGCTGTTACTTGAATCTACGATGAAGTCATTTCATAGGCTTATTCTTTAGAAAATAAAACTCCTTAGGGCAGACTGACCCGAGTTGCACAGGAATGTAAATAAAAATGATTGAGTATTTCTCTCTTTACATAAGACAAATATTTTACTACATTGCATACTATAATAATCTTTCTCATGGCCAACAAAGAAATATTAGCATCTACCAAATAGGGTTAAATCCTCAAAGTCTACTTATAAAGCAAAAGCAGCACTGGAAATTGACATCACTTACATTTAGTCACATTTTCAAAAGAGCATGATTAGTGAAACAGAAGCGTTCTCATGGAGTGTGTGCACTATGTGCTAGTGACCGTTGTATCAGAACGAACTACATGTAACATTTATCTTCCTTTTGCTCTGGTATCTCCCGAGTGAAACGCTTGTGTGTGTATGAAAAGCGTAGTGAGAATGACAACTCATTTGGTATTGACTTGGCCTTTGTCTCAGCTCTCTCTTACATCATCGACCGCTTCCTCATCCCTGCTGTCACTGACTTTGAGAAAGCACATGGTTCAGCCATTTGACATCCTTTCTATAAGACCAGGGATGAGTCTGCTATGCTCTCTGTTTATTAAAACCTCAATTTTAAGAAGGTTACTATTCTACATAAAACTCTTGACCTCTCAGAGTTAGTGGTGTGAGCCTAAAAGTTTCCAGGACATGCTAAACTTTTCCTGAAAGAGAGTCCAGTCAACAATTTTATGACAATCCTTCTGATCTGAGCTTTGCTTAATACTATCAAGTAGGTCACAGGACAGTCAGGAGATTGGAAATGTATCACTTGATGAGGTTTTTCAGACTGATAACACGAGGGTAAGCAACTGTGTCATCCGGGAGGCTCCAAAGTCCAGGGTCCATTCAGGGTCAACTACAGCAGTGCCGCTTCCTAAGTCCAGGCCATTCCCACCAACCAAAGCCCAGCAGGGGGTAGCTTCTCGAAGCTAAATCTAAAAAGACCGTAGTCAGCCCAGCTAAAAGTCCCAGGAAAAGGCAATGTTGCCTAAGAGTCATGAGACAGCTGGAAAAGTCCCTGCATCTGACACACACACTGTTACAGACCGTGCTGCCTCACAGATGTGTAGAAGGCACATCAGGGAGAGTGTTGTGGTCACGCCAGCAACTTCATATTAAATCAGGGAGGATTTGTTTGGGGCTCACATTTAGACAGACAGCAATGACTTTTGTGTCATTTTTGTAGTTTTGTTCATTTGTGTTTGAAAATAGCAGTTCTCTCTCTGGCCTGACTGCATCCTTTGATGGTAACTGAAGCTTTCCATTGCAGCGGTGCCCCTGAGGGGGGCGACATTGAATCTGCTCAGGGCTCTGAGCTCTTCCCGTTCTGTGGCCTCCTGGAGCATGGGTAACACTATGGCCTGCACAGATAGGACTTCATTGTCTTTAAAAGGAAAAATGCCTGCATGACCAGAGTTGGATGAAGCCAGAACAGTAGCCCCTGAGAAGTGCTAGGTACATTTTTAACAGTTCTTGTTTACTTTCCGTAGGAGATTATGAGAAGAACACAAGAGCACATTTATAAGTAGTTTTCATGATTCATGTTATCACTGAAACCAGATGCTATTCTGAATCAAACAATCCTGAAGTGATGTGCAATTCTAATATCTGCTTAGTTAATCAAAATATTCATTAATACGTAAGAAAACACATTCTATTTGTGTTTTAGAGTACACATTTATCACATGCTCATAAATACTTAAATACAGGAGGTATGCTTGGCAGAGAAATTATTAACTTTTCAGAGATCTGCAGATTTTAGAAATTTTGGGGGGAATTAAATTTAATAAAACAGCGTTTTACTTAATCACAAAAAATCAAATAAAATTATTTTCTAGATTCTGAAAGAAAAACAAATAGATTATAAACTGTAAGTGCCTTTTGTCTTATGACAACCTTGCCAGCCTTAGTAATTTTATAATATTATGAACCTTGGGAAACAGTGTAAAGGATTGAAAATTTTTATATTTACATATGTATCGACTCTAATAAACCTGTATCTGTATTAGTGTTTAATATTGATTAAAATTGCTTACAAATTTATAATAGGAAATACATCCTGATTTAGTAGGATTTTAATAACTACAATCATGTATTGCTTAACGATGGGAATATGTCCTGATAAATGCATCAGTAGGCAATTTTGTCATGTGAACGTCAATGTCATGGTGTACTTACACAAACCTAGATGGTATAGCCTACTGCTTCTAAGCTACATACCTGTACAGCATGTTATTTATGTAGAAGACTGTAACACAATGGAAAGTATTTATGCATCATAACATAGAAAAGATACAGTAAAAATATGGTATTATAATCTTATGGAACCATCATCATATATGCAGTCTATTGACTAAAATGCCATTTTGCGTGATAAGGGCATTTACTCTAATATTACTTTATTAGATTGGCATCCTTGCTGACTCAAGACCCTTTCCTTCTGTACTGATGACTACCTATTGATTCTCAGAAAGTCATATATTCTCACTCTTGTGTCACCCTCAGTTATTTCACTCTGCCTTTCACAGTTAACTGTCCACTTCTCCACTTCACATTCACTAATCAACTGCTGTGAACTTGGCTTTTACCTTGATCTCAGCTCTTCTAAAAGTCACCAATCATTTCCTAAATGCAAAATATAATGACCTTTTCTCTGTGTCCATCATACTTTGTATAATATTTGATATTGTAATGAGTTGAATTGAGTCCCTCTCAAAAAAGACAAGTTGAAATCCTAAACTTCAGTGTCTCTGAATGTGACCTTATTTGGACACAGAGTTGTGGCAGATGTAATTAGTGATGAAATGAGGTCATACTGGAGCAGAGTTAGCCCCTGATCCAATATTACTGACGTCCTTCTAAGAAGATGGCCATCTAAAAACATATACACAGAGAGGACACACTGTGACGATGAAGGCAGAGATTGGAATTAGGCAGTTGCAAGACAAGGAACACCACAGATTACCAGCAAACCATCAGAGGTTAAGAAGGGGGCAAAGAAGAATCTCTCACAAGCTTAAGAGAGAGTGTGGCCCGGCCAATGCCTTGATTTCAGACTTCTAGCCTCTAGAATTGTGAGGTGATCAATTTCTCTGATTTTAGGCAGTTTATGGTGCTTCATTATGGCAGCCCTAGGAAACTGATAGTTACTACTGACCAAAGCTTTAGTCTGCACTTGCCACAATTTTTTAAATGCTCTTGTCCACAGGGTTCTATACACCGTATTTTTCCAGAAACCTGGCTACAGATTTCATAGGATCACAGGATTCTTTACTGCCTCTCATCTCCTATTTCCTTTTTTTTTTTTTTTTTTCCTCTTTCAACAAGATTTAACTCTGTGTTGCCCAGGCTGGAGTGCAGTCGCACAGTTATAGTTTACTGCAGCTTCTCCATCTCCTGGGCTAGAGTAGTTAGAACTACAGGCGTGCATCACCACACCCAGCTAATTTTTATTTGTTCTTACAGATACGGTCTCGCTTTGTTGCCCAGGCTGGTCTCCAACCCCTGGCCCTGAGGAATCCTCCTGCCTCAGCCTACCAAAGCATTGGAGTTACAGGCATGCGCCAGCATGCCCAGCCTGATATTCCTTGTAAGACCTCAAACAATCCTACAGCATCAACTACCACAGATATGTTAGGGCTGCTCCAGTTCAGATCTATATCTTGAACCTCCCTAAGGCTCCATGGGTCAACCTTCTATGTTTTCCTGCAGCACACCAAAGTGAATAATATTCAGAAGGCTCATTCACTCTTTCAAAGTTAGTAACTGTGTTAGCCCATTTTCACAGTGATACAAAGAAAAACCTGAGACAGGGTAATTTATAAAGGAAAGACGTTTAATTGACTCACAGTTTTGCATTGCTGGGGAGGGCTCAGGAAACTTAACAATCATGGCAGAAAGGGATGCAGGCAGCAAGGACCTTCTTCACATGGTGGCATGAGAGAGAATAGTAAATGAGTGAAGAGGGAAAAGTCCCTTATAAAACCATCAGATCTCCTGAGGATTTACTCACTATCATGAGAACAGCAAGGGGAAAATCACCCTCATGATCCGGTCACCTCCCATATGTCCCACCCTCAACATGTTGGAATTATGGTGATTACAATTCAAGATGAGATTTGGTGGGGACACAGAGCCAAACCATATCGGTAAACATTCTTTTTTCTATATCCCTAAGGCCAATGTTCCTGTAGGAGTTCTGCAATAAGACTTGTCACCTCCTGTAGCTTTATAATATTCTTAAATGCAAGAAATATATCTTTGTGAATTCCTGTCTTAAAGGTGAGTTGGAAGAGTCTTGACAACTCTGACAAAATTGGCATGTTTTCCCTTTCCTTTCTCATTGGCTGGCAGTGAAATCTGATATCGTCTATATCCAGGACTGCTTCCAAATGGAAACAATATGGGAACAAAACTTTCCCTCCCCCTCTTTCACCCCAGGTGAAGAGAAGGAAACAAGTTGGACAGAGGTGCCTATGGGAAGTTACAGATCAGAGTAAGATGAGGAGACCATAGTGAAGTAGGGAGTGTCTTCCTTTGGGGCCACCAGGAAGGGATCCACCTCTGCTTACCATTCAAAGGTCTTTCTTTTGCAGGTTTAAACTAAATTTTATCCTGCTTTGGAACAATTTAACAGTATAATAAAGTTCTGAATTATCAGGAAAAAATATTCATTTATTTATTTATAATTTTTTATGTGAAACTTGCTTCACGAATGTATAGAGAAAAGCAATGATAAATTTTGATTTGAAAGTGACAATTTTGACAGTGTTTAAAACTACAACACTGGGATGGAATTCAGCCTTCTATTATAAAGGCTTCCAAAACCAACTATAGCTTTAAAAGAAAAAAATTTTGTCTGCATTTTGGCATCCAGAAAATGGCATTTTATATAAAAACAGAAAAGCTGTGTTTGAGCCATGCAATTCAGGGGAATTGGTAAGTTGAGGGTCTAATATAAAATACGGTTTTTAAAAAGATTAAATACAAACTTTACAAACTAAAAAAGCAGATTCCCAGACTACTATTGAAACTCTTTTTATTACTGATATTTCTCACTGCTAAAGTTTCAAAATGGTACTACATTAAAGTAGTCAGGACCATCTTTATCCATCTGATAAGTATCTACATATCATCTATATATACTATGCTGAAAGCTGTAATTTAACATGTATTTCAGAACTATATATATAACCATGATCCTAAAACCCGATATTATTTTTTTGAGACAGAGTTTTGCTCTTGTTGCCCAGGCTGGAGTGCAATGGCATGATCTTGGCTCACTGCAATCTCTGCTTCCCAGGTTCAAGTGATTCTCCTGCCTCAGTCTCCTGAGTAGCTGGGATTACAGGCATGTGCCACCACGCCTGGTGAACTTTTTGTATTTTTGGTAGAGATGGGGTTTCACCATGTTGGCCAGGCTGGTCTCGAACTCCCAACCTCAGGTGATCTGCCCACCTCAGCCTCTCAAAGTGCTGGGATTGCAGGCATGAGCCGCTGCACCCAGCCCCTAGAGTTATTTAATTTATGATATAATACTAGAAAATTATAACCCAGAGAATATCTCAACTGTTTTTCTACATGTGATTGAGAACTTTCACTTGATTTACATAAGATTATCCAGGACTCCTAGATTCTAGCTGTAGCACCATTCCTTTCTCTTCCACTCAAAAAGCAAATCAGAACAGCAAATGGTGACTTTGAGTCTGAGCTATTTTTTTAAATAGTAAACAATTGGAAAAGATAAATAATTTAAATAGCATTAAAAACGTATTCACAATATATCCTGACAAGCTGGTGGACTACTATATCAATAAATAACAAATCATAGCAAGACTTTTGGTTTCATTTTTTAAAAGCAATTTTGAAGTTGGTCGCTAGAATTTTTTATCACATCAATGGATTAGAGAAGGAAAACCGTATGACCACTTTGATAAATTCCAAAATGATAACTGAAGAAAATGTCATGACAAGGTAAGGCTTATTGTTAAAAATGATTCAACATTTTTATCTGGTAAAACTTGCAAAAAACCAAGAAGTAGGATTCTTCCTTAATGTGAAGACTATTTATCTTAAATCAATAGCTAGAATCATAATTAACTATGACTGTTAAATGCTAAAATGTTGTAGACAGTAAAATTAAAGCAAGAAACAAGATAAATATGCCTGCTAACATCAAATATTTTGGTACTATGGAAATTTTTGCCAATAAGGCAAGAAAAGAAAAATACAACTTTGGAAAGAAGAAGATAATTTAACATTATGTACAGATGATATGTGACTGTCTTTCAGAAGATGCTGGGAACCAACTTAGAAACTCTGAGACTACAAGAGTTGAATAGTTGTCTGAGTTCTACCTGAGTAAGTTAGACACAGCTAGCCTTCACATACACTAGCGATTGTCATTTGTAAAGAGTATAGGGAAATATTCCATTTATGGTTTATAATAGAAATTTAAAAAACATATAGTACCAAAATAAGCTTGGGAAATATGTACGTCCTGTATAAAGACAACTGAGAAAGTCTAAAGAAAATCAATATAAGAATCTATAAATAAATAGAAGTCTAAATATATAATGTTTTAGTATAGGAAGCCACAAAATTGCACACATGTGAAGTCTCCTCAAATTGTTTTATAGATTAAATACAACTCCAGTAAAAAATTTTTACAAATTATTTTAATTTGACAAACTGAATTTTTAACATTACATAGGAGAGAATTTAATACATGAAAATATAGTTAGCTATCTATGTGATATTACTATGAGAAGCTCTTTTTAAATATTAATCCAAAACAGGATTTCACGATGTGGTTTACTAACTATTTCATCTAGAAGTAGCTAGGTACTTGCTAGTAAACAGTTGCCAGGGCCACACCAAAGGATTATGACTCTGATTATTAAAGGATATTGACCCAGGATTATTATACCCTGAGGGTAGGTCCTGAGAATCTGTCTTAATGAGCACACCAAAAAATTCCAATGCACATTACATTTGAGAACCACTACCAAGCAGAATAAGGCTGATAGATTTACTACACAGTTTGTGAAAATTTCTATAAAATAAATACACAAAATCAGGCGGGGCATGGTAGCTCAAGCCTGTAATCTCAGCACTTTGGGAGGTCAAGGCAGGCAGATGACACCAGGTGTTTGAGACCGGCCTGGCCAACATGGTGAAACCCTACTAAAAAAAAATACAAAAATTAGCCAGGCGTGATGGCAGGTGCCTGTAGTCCCAGCTTTTTGGGAGGCTGAGATACGAGAATCACTTGAACCCATGAGGTGGAGGTTGCAGTGCACCGGGATAGTGCCACTGCACTCCAGCATGGGTAATAGAGCAAGACCTTGTCTCAAAAAAAAAAAAAAAAAAAAAAAAAAAAAGATAAGTAAATAAATACACAAAATCAAAAGTCTAAAGAAAACCTGGTTAGAAGCATTACTGTATGATAAAATAAAATATTCAATAATAATGAATCAATAAAAAAATTCAGTAGGAAAAAATATGACTTTCCTCAAAGAAAAGTGGGCAAAGAATGTGGACAGCCAATTCACATATAGAAGAATAAAAAGACAAAAAAGCAAATGAAAAAGAAAACAAAACAGTTGATACTCACTTGCAAAATAAAACGAGATGCAGATTTCTTTACAAATTGAGAAAGATGTTTTTAAGCATAATAACTAGTGCTGGCAAATGAACTTGTCCCTCTCAAATACCATGTGAGAGTTTGGTTTGATACAATTTTACTGGAGAGTTATGTAGCAACGTGAATCAAGTATTTAAGAATTATTAATTCCTTTTGACCTATTAGTTTTATTCCTTAGGAATTATCCCAAGAAAATAATCAGACCAGCACCAAAGATTTATGTCCAAGGAATAAATAAAAGTAAAATTAAATCTTATTTTGATTAGAAGAATGAAAACAACAAAATTCCTCAAATAGGGAAGTTTTCATGAAGTTTTAAATAATCTGGAAAATTCTTATATAATTTCAACATTCCTCAGATATATAGTTCCAAGTTTATAAAAGAGAGATATATGTAGAACATTGCTCAGATACATAATTCCAAATTTATAAAAGACATATATATGTACGTATATATACACATATACACATGTATATAGATATGTGCGTATATGCGCACATACATTCTATGTGTATATATATGGTACTGAGAAAATGATTCTCAGAAAATTTTAATAATATATGACAGTTTCAGTGTTCTTTATTCTTTCTTCATTTTTCAAATTTTCTACAAAGTAAATGTGTCACTTCATTAATTAATAAGAAAAACATGGTTAACATATTTCCTCAAAACTGGCATGCCATAAAATTTTTTGAAGCTCTCATTTGGAAATATATCCAGAGCTTGTTTAAGTCATAAACACACACACACACACACACACACACACACACACACACAACTAGCCTTGTTGTTTATACTCAGTGTCCTTTCTGGGATCAAAAATTCATGTTAGATTACACTATAGACTGAATTACGTCCCTCGAAAATTCATGTATGTTGAAGCCCTAACCCACATGTATCAAGTTGGAGATAGGACCTTCACAGAAATCACTAAGATTAAATGAGGTCCTAGGGATGAGGCCCTGATCTGATAGGTTTAGTGTTCTTAGAAGAAACACAAAGAAGATATCATGTGAGCACACATCAAGAAGGCAGCCACCAATAAGCCAAGAGAAGAGGCCTCACAATGGAAACTACCTTTCCAGCACCTTGATCTTGGACTTCCCAGACTTCAGAACTATGAGAAGTAAATTTCTGCTGTTTAAGCCACACAGTCCACGGTAATTTTTTTTAATGGCATTCTGAGCTAAATAATACAGATAGTTTTATTAATCTTATCATTCTATATTACTTTAAAAAAAGTTAGCTAGGTTGAGCATGGTGACTCCCACCTGTAATCCTAGCACTTTGGGAGGCTGAGGTGGGCGGATCAGTTGAGGTCAGGAGTTCAAGACCAGCTTGGCCAATATGGGGAAACTCCGTCTCTACTAAAAATACAAAAATTAGCTGGAAATCGCTTGAACCCAGGAGGCAGTTGCAGTGGGCCGAGACTGTGCCACTGCACTCCAGCCTGGGTGACAGAGCAAGACTCCGTCTCCAAGAAAAAAAAAAAAAAAAGAGTTTCCTGGTTTCAAAAATTAATATCCACTTACTGAGGAGAATGACATAGCACCGCTATGGACAATAACAGAAATATGCTAAAACAAACAAATGAAAACCTTTCATGAGAGACTTCTTAAAGGGGATCTCCTCCATCTGAATATGTTCTATTTACTTACTAAACAATCTGGTCACAGTGTATATGGAGGGGACTGAAAGAGGCTGAAAGTCACAGCCTATTGACTTTTAAACTTTTAAAAAATAACTTCACTGTTTTACTAGTGGTGAACGTTTGAATATTGATCACTAGATTAAAATTAATCCCAAATTAGTGTTGATGATTCTGTTTATATTATAGCTTGCATTGGGGTAGGTATACAAAGGATCTGTCAAATAGATGAGTTTTGGATCTAAGCTGGCTTATAAAATCCCGATCACCAAGAAGAAACATCCTAGTGCTTAAGATTTCCATTTCTAACTTATGCTGTTATTGTACTTTACAAAAACAGAGACTCTGTTATCTCTAACTTATTATATCTTTCATGTGATAATAAATAAACTCACTAGACTTGGGTGAGAAACAGCAAAAACATTTAAAGAGCTGGATGCTTACACCCTCATCCAACCCCACCAAATGGTCACATTTTTCTGAATGATGTATTGAAAGTGAAGACAAGACCCACAGATACGTATCTGCATTTTATATATGTAACATATACATACGTAAAACACACATATTTGCATATAAAGACTAGACCCACAGATCCATATCTATATATATGTATATATACACAAAACACATATTTGCATATAAGGACTAGACCCATAGATACATAACCGTAAAGGCTCAAAGTCACTGACTGTTGGCTTTTAAACTTTTAAACACAGATACGTATCTGTGGGTCTAGTCTTTATATGCAAATATATATGTTTTATATATGTATATTTTATAGATATTGTTTTATGTGGTTTATATTTATCATTTTATATGCTTGGTTTAGGGTTGATGTATCTACCCACTTTTCAGAAAACATTAGTAATTAGTTATATTTTAGAAAGACATGTAGAATAACACATTTCAATTTGGACTAGCCTCTTTTCAAGTGGCCGGTAACTACACAGGGATAGTGGCTATCCTATCAGCATAGAGTTACACAAAGGGCGTACGACTGCTTATTTTACTATACTTGCAATTTCTGTAGGTTTGAATTTTTTTAAATAAAATGTCGGCCAGGGATGGTGGCTTATGCCTGTAATCCCAGCACTTTTGGAGGCCGAGGCGGGTGGATTACCTGAGGTCAGTAGTTCGAGACCAGCCTGGCCAACATGGTGAACCCCGTCTCTACTAAAAATACAAAAAAATTAGCCAGGCATGGTGGCGGGCGCCTGTAATCCCAGCTACTCGGGGGGCTGAGGGAGGAGAATCACTTGAATCCAGGAGGCAGAGGTTGCAGTAAGCTGAGATCACACCATTGTACTCCAGCCTGGGCAACAAAACCGAGAAGCTTTCTCAAAAAAAAAAAAAAGAAAGAAAGAAAAAATGTTGGGGGAGGAAAGGACTTGAAAACACTTGCAATCACATTCATTCTGCTCCAGACTGATTACTCTTCCTAATCCCTGTTACACATGGTTAATTCACGAGCATTTTTGCTTTTCAAGCACTGACATCCCCATAGGACCATATTGTGGTCTTTCTATTCTTTGCATAGTTTCATGGTTCTTAGAGGAAAAAAAAAAAAAAGATATCACACATAATAAACGAACTAACCAGTAGTGACACTAAAATGAGAAAAGGGTTTTGGCATGGTTCAAAAAAGCCATATGTATAATTTTTAAATCAGTGCTGCAGTTTGTGGCCCAGCAAGTGAGACGGCATTTTGCTTCCTCCTCAAGAACCCTTTGTTCTTGTCATGAACCAGAATCTAAGCTTCTGCACTCTGGTTCTGGGAGGCAGAGTCCTCTTTGACCTGGTCTGTCTCCTTTGACAAAGAGACAGATTTTAGCTTGTCCGAAAAAAGATAACCCCTGCTGCTCCTTGTTTGGAAAAATACCTTCTGGTTCCTGGGAGAGGCTGAAAGAAGAATTGACTGTAAAAGAGAATGTAACAAGTCTTCCTTTTCAACTCATTTCCCTTTAATTTTTATGCCAAGTACAGCCGTGCCTTGAGTGATGTGGCAACAGGCTGAATTTCCCCTTCTTTCTCAGATTGTCTCTTATTTTGACAACGGCCTCTTTTTGTTAATAAGAAGTCAATTACATGTTCCTCTGTTTTCTTAACAAAAATCTGCACTGCTTGTGGATAGGATGGTCACATACTTTTGCAGTCCAGAATGCTGGGGACTAGGGGATAGGAAAAAAAATAGAGAAGCAGGTTTTACTGGGGAAAAAAATAGTAGCAATGCAGCTACCCTAACTTGAATGGAACGAAGCTAATACTTGTACTTCTTGTTCCTTTCAAATGCCTTTCTTGAACACCTAAGTTCTCATAGTCCTAGAGAATCTTGAGAAACAATCAAACTTTGTGATTGTTTTAGAACTTCAAAACTTCTGCACAAGATTGACTTGAAATATCAGAGAGGTTCTTGTGGAAGAGGATGTGAGGATATCTCTTTAAGCCAGCTGTCACTACATAGCCAGAGGTTTAAGATAAAATGTTAAGAAAAAAAAAAAAACCTTATTTTAGCTCCTCAAAAGGAGGAAGGAAAAGAAAGGAAGAAATGAAGGAAGGGAAGGAGGGAGGGACAGAGAGGAAGGGAGGGTAGGGGTGAAAAAAAACCACTTTGCTGCAGTTTATAAAAATTTGATTAAGTGTAATGAAAACTTTAATTTGTTGATAAAAGCACTCAGTTATTAAGTCCTTTTAACTTTATTCATATTTCCAACCATGAATATGTAACATGTATGTATATGTATATGTATTTATTTCCGAACTTGAAGTTTAAAGGCAATCTCTATACCCTCTCCATATGCATTCTTTAAAATCAAATATAACATAAAATATTTATTCAGATTTTTTTCTCTTCTTCAATCTTCAGTGAAGGAAAATATAATTTTCTTTCTTCAGCAAAGATTGCACAGTGGCTTTAATCAGTCCATTTCACGACTAGATATAGAATATTTCCCTAAGGGCCACGAAAAGTCAAAGTTGATTTGTCTTTGTCAAAGCAGATAAGTTGTTAAATGAAAGAAATAGTACCAGAATCCTTCCAACTAACTGAACTAGGAGAGAGGAATGAAAGAGATGAACTCAACATGCAAACACACATATAATTCCATTTTTCCTCATCTATTTAGCTCTGTTTCCCCCAGTTCTGTCTGCAATCGCAGCCATACAGCACCTAGACTGTTGAGAGATACTGAAACTTGAAAGAAAAGGGAATGTACAATGTGCAAATGCAATATCACTATTCAATAACTGCAAATAATTTTATTACCTGAGACACCATGGTTTCTTTGTCTCCTTTTACTGTGTCCCATTCTCTGCCTCTAGCTGTGGGTCTGTCTTTCCCTCACACATACTCACTTAAAGAGGCATACATATTAATAATGTGTGGGAATTTCTTACTTAAAGGTATTTCCCCTTCAAACCAAGAATAGCAGAATACCTGGACCCAAAAAACAAATGATCTTGTCTCGACATCTAAAATAAACAATCTGGCAGAACACTGTAAATGAACACTTAATACCAAAACTTAATAGTAAGGGAACACGCAAAGCAGTGTAAAAGTAGGAAGTTTTCTTGTATCACTTCCTCACGCCAAAAACAGAACTGGAAATTGTCACTCGAAAAAGAAAACTCTTAAAATACAGTAGTTCAAGTTTCAAACGTGGTCCCAACAAATCAGATGTACAACTGTAATCTCAGTTCTTTATTCTACACACCAAATTTAAACATTTTACCATAAGTCTTAAAGTAATTTTTGAATACAAATATTTTTCTCTCTTCAGGCTAAGCCCTATGGGCGAGTGCAGAACTCGTACAACTGGTTCTACTACCAAACTATAAAATGTGCATGCCCTATTTTTCACATAAGAAGAAAGCAACTTTCTCCTTTTTTCTCATTCTCATTTTAGCCTGAACACATGGCTTTTTCTGAAGCTATGCCAGGTTCAGATCAGATACTATTAGGGCAGCAATGACTATGGGTTGCTGCACACACTATCTCCATGGTTTCTACTGTGAAATCCCTCTAAACTTTCTATCTGGACTATTTTCATGTGCTGTGTATGTGTGAGCACCTCTGGAGGTTATTAAGTAGTCGTTTCATCAATAAATGTTGGTGATGCTTATCTCTGTATTTCTCTGGCTTCTAGCATGCAAGACTTTTGAGATGACCTACTGAGATAAAGATCTAAGTGACAAGCATTAAAGAGAAAAGACACAATTTGATTGGAAAAGGCTTAAGAAAATAAGGAGGTTACTTTCTGCAATACGTGTACCGGGTAACTGTTCTCCAGTGCTTATCTTTGAACTCTTATTAATTTAGTGTTTGATTCACTATAGTGAACAAAACTGTTCTTTTCATTGAATCAAACACAAAGAATGTAGAATTCATTACCTGGCGATATTCTATCAGTTCAGAATACTCCATAAAGTCTCTACATTTGAAAAACAGGTGGGTGCAAATGTCTGGTTCTATTTTTTAATGCTTTCATTTCACTTTTATTTATGAGAAGTGTGAACGTCTCTGTAGTACAACTCCTGACTCCATACTGTTTTCTCCACCCTTGACCTACTTCTCTTTCATCATTTTCCCATTCTAACAATTCCTCTCCCCTTCAGATATCTGATGAACAAGGCTAATTTTCAGTCTTATCACCAACCCTGGCTTGAATGCTCTTGCAGATTTTCTAGTAAAATCAAGTAGCCATTTACATTAATTAGGTAGGCTAAACTACTAAAGTAAATATTCCCCAAAATGTAATGGCTCAGATAAAACAGAAGCAGATTTGTCTCTAAAGTAACAGTCTAAGCTGGAGGTTCGGGTCACTGTGTGTGTGTGTGTGTTGTGTGTGTGTGGGTGTGTGTGGTGTGTGTTGTTGTTTGGATGTTGGGGAGTGGGGGATTTGGGGGAGGCCCTGCTCCACTCAGTAATTCAGGAACCCAACCTAAGAATAGGCCTAAGTGCTGCCATCTTCAAACGTGGCTTCTAAGGTCTCTCTTGTCATTCATCTATTTCCAGTCCAACAGGAAATGAAAAAAGAGCTATAGGAGTGAACATGAGAACTTTCAAAGCAAGGTGTGAATGACGGTCATCACTTTGGCTCACATTTCACTGTAGCTTGTTTTTAGCTCTGCCACCACCTAATGCAGAGGGAGCAGGAAACATCTGTGGGCCAGGCAGTCTGTGTCCCAGTTGTGATTCTACCTTACTGGTGGAAGAATAGGGCACAGATCAACACCACACCCTCTTAAAGGGCCCCCATTGTAAGTCTTAATAAGAACATAAAGATAAAAATACAGGTCCAATGATCAGTTGTGCCTGGGTTCTTTTCAGAACAAACTATTCCAAGTGCCTTACCAATTAGTCATTTCCAATGGGAAATGCATTATAAAAGCCTAATTAAGTTATGAGGGGACCTCCTATGACCTATTATATATTTCTATTTCACAGGTAGAAACGAAATATACAGCAAATATATATAGACTTAGGAGAAATATTTAATTTCACAGAGCAGGAGTAAGAAATATATACTATATATTATGGAAATGTATATTAAATATATAATTTTTTCTTGATGTAATGTATCTATAATCGTATCGTAGAAATGCATATTAAACATATATCATATTACAAAGTAATGTTAGGATATAAATATATTTTCATATAACTTTAAATTAATGTTCTATAAATCTTTCAAAATATATATATTTCTAAAATAAACATAAATTTTTATAGAAATATACTAAATATATCAGAAATATAGTTAATATCATCTATAATTTAATATATTTTTTATGTTATGATATAGAAAAGAAATTTCATGCATTATATGTCTGTGATGTAGATATATATAATAGATATAGAACTATATTATAGAAACATATATTAAATAGGCCGGGTGCGGTGGCTCACGCCTGTAATCCCAGCACTTTGGGATGCTGAGGTGGGAGGATCACGAGGTCAGGAGATTGAGACCACCTTGGCCAAATTGGTGAAACCCTGTCTTTACTAAAAATACAAAAATTAGCTGGATGTGATCACGGGCACCTGTAATCCCAGCTACTTGGGAGGCTGAGGCAGGAGAATAGCTTGAACCCGGGAGGCAGAGGTTGCAGTGAGCCGAGATTGCGCCACTGCACTCCAGCCTGGTGACAGAGCTAGACTGCGTCTCAAAAAATAAAAAGAAAAGAAAAGAAATATGTATTAAATATAATTTTGTTTTATATAGAAATATATTAAATATATATTATACACACACCATTTGGACAGGCTAAAATCATTATATAGTTGTATAGTGTTAGAAACCAAAATGAAGGATTCCTTCATTGCTAAATCTAAGAATGATTTAGTTTAGGCCTATGAAGCCAGTGCCCAACATTTCCATAATCAAATAAAATATAATGACTAAAGGGGAAACTGAGAAGGCAATCAGCCCTCAGACAGAGTGCAAACAGACAATATTCATAACTAAGAATAGAACATGTGTCCTAGTTAAGCTGGCACTCCTTTGTTAATAATGGGTCTCTAAAATAAAGGCAGATTTAGCAATATAGACAGAAAATTTCATTTGACCATTCAGAGCCATGGCTCAAAAACATCAAAACTGACTACCGTTCTGGTAGCATCACTATAGTTTGAAGATCAATGAAGTTTGAAGGCAAAACCTAGGAGGAAAGCCTGGAGTACGTTTAGACCTTCAATGACTGAACTCTTGATAAAGAATGCTAAGAAGAGGACTTTTGTCTAAGGAGTACAGCCAAATAAAAGTAGGAAGACAAGAGACAGAGCAAGACCCTTTCACTGAGATCAGACAGAAATACAGATCATAGCAAATTATAATAAGCTGTCTAGACCCACTTTTTTAAGAACAGTAAAAGAGGGGTATAGAACTCTCTGCCCAATCCTGCCTCACAACCCCGATCGATACTCTGATATGTCATGTAAAGAGGTCAGCCAAGGTTAGGTAATGGTTTGAACATTACCCAGAAGTCTTTGGCTTCCTGGAATCTTTACTGAAAAAAAAAAAAAATACAAACACTACCATTTCCAAGAGCCTAAGG
This sequence comes from Rhinopithecus bieti, assembly GCF_001698545.2. Taxonomy (NCBI): domain Eukaryota; kingdom Metazoa; phylum Chordata; class Mammalia; order Primates; family Cercopithecidae; genus Rhinopithecus; species Rhinopithecus bieti. Next base: position 471,389 of record NW_016814854.1, on the reverse strand, counting down.
AATTATTATTCACCATGTTAGCTTAATCCATCTCCCTTGCTCAATTTTTAATATTCTTGTTTCAGTTGGATTTCAGCATTCATAATGCACATATGTGTTTTTTTAATCTATGTAATTTTCAGTGTAGGTTTATATCTATCTTTTTTGTACCCGAATAATCTTTCTTTCTGAGAGTATTATGACTTACCATAAACTATCTGTTTTCTCCTATAGTCCTTACCAGAATTACCCTAATATTACAAGTATAGATGAAAAGGTTTTTCTCTCCTTAGGTCAAGGAAGGCTATGTTTATGTTTTATTCTATATGATATCTTGCATCTGGTAGACATTCAGTACACAAGTTAGTGAAAGCTGGGCCCAGCTGTACTTCCCTCAACTTGATGTGGTCAAGGGGAAATAAAAGGGAGGCCCATACATACAGCTACTATAAATTTATAGGGTATACAAATTTTCCCCTTAGGAATAAGGTGGGCCAGTCTCTTTGGACCTCCCAAAGGAGAATCAAGTCTAGTTTTTAAATGAAAGCTTCAGAGTATGAAACAATATTTCACAAATTATTAGAGCTTCTTAAGGGCATGCCCTCTGCCTAGCAGTACTGGATAAACAGTTATTTAGCAGCAATAATTCCTAACTCATCTTTTTATCTCAGGGATCACCAAGAGTTTCCTGTGTCCAGAGACTGGCACATCTTTATCATGGGCATGGTACATGTTATTTTAATGACTGATTGAATGAATACACGAGCCAACAACTGCCATCCCTAGATACTAACAAATTTCCAGCTGGCATCTGCCTGCTTGATAGTGTCATTTCCATCAGGTGTGACAAGTTGTAATCTAAAATATCACCTAATGGAGACACTAGTTCACTTTCAGGACTGCTGGGAAAAAGGAAGGCAGAAGACTACAGCTCCTTGCACAACCGGCCTCCCACTCCCATTGTACCTGCTGTACAATTATTGCTGTTTTGGCTGCCAAAGTTCCATTAAGAGCTCTGGAGCTCCTGGCATTTGCAGGGATACTCTACTAAATTTAAGCCCCAAAGATGACTTATTCTTGCCAGCTGGGTGCATCAAACCAAAAGAACAATACCAGACAAATATATAGAGATCTACTTTATAAATATATAGAAGATGGAAACAGAGAAAAGGGGCTTTTTGCTGGTGTAATTTTTGCTAATTTTTTTTTTTTTCAGTTTTACCATCAATTCAGATGTTCATGCCAAAAGCGGTAATATTGCCAGGGAAAACAGACAACTGCAGAGAATTCATCAGCCGTTGGCTGCTTCTGGAGACGAGGTCTTGGCTTCACAGTGGAATTGGGGTTATGGCCTTATCCCAGTTTCGGGGTATAGTTAGAGTCAGCAAAGGCTACTTACTGCACACTGCTCCTCTGCTTATCTCGGGTGGGGCTGGGCCAGTTCAGAAATAGGGCGAGGTACTAGGCTGTCCCTTCCCAGCACTCCGATCCTCCCACCTTCATGGGGGTTTATTGACTCTGACTTAATGAAAGTCTTCATTGCAGACAATTTACATACTGAATTATTTGGCACTGGCTCTCTGGGTTGTGCTTAACTTTCTGTTCTTTCATTGCCCTGGTACACATTATTTTTAAAAAGAAAAATAAGTAAATAAAAAAATAGATTCATCATCATTGCCCTGAATTGAGCCACCTGGAATTTGTTTTAGTTCATCACTGAGAAGAGCAACATAAACTTTATTTTCTTTTAATTTTGTAAGTGCAACATATTTGCATTGTGATGTTTTTCATTGCGGGGCTCATTGGCAGACAAAACTCAGTGCTTGATTTCCTTTCTAGATGTTGATGCAGGTAAGTGGCATTGGGACAGTATGACTTGTTTCATGACCAGAGTCATGCTCTGCTTGGTGACCTCTGACCTCCCTCTTCAGGGGCTCTGGAGGTTAACATTTTTGTACATCCACACCGGAAAGAATGTACTCAAGAGGAGAAAATGTGGGAGGAATTTAGTGAATGAATAGAACTTAGCGGGCAGAGAAAATAACTGGGTAATTTTGTCCACCAGAAACCCCAATTACCAGTTATTTACAGCCCACTGGTCTGCAACTTCGGTTGCCTAATCAGACATTCATATCAGTGCAGTCCCTTGCTCAAATAGTAATCCCTTGCCTTCACTGACTCTCAGACAAGGAAGAGTGGGCAGAGGAGATTGTAAAGCAGAAGCAAAGTAGTAGAAAGCCACTGAGAGTGGTCAAGGACTTAGGTGGGTTCACATCTGTGTGGTGGATGTGATGGAAGCTGAATACAGCTGTTTGGCACTTTCAACAGGCAGTGACCATGAATGGGATGCCCGGCCTCCAGGGCAGTGCAAACAGGCCTCCAGCCAGACAGTCATCTCGCTCCTTCTCCTCCAGCTGTGTCTGCAGAGGGGTCCTGACTGGCATCCTGTAGTTCCAACCTGCTTAGTCCTTAGGACTAGGAAACAAGAAAATCATTGCTAACCCTACTCCAAACTTGCCTGATTTCAGAGCTCAGTATCATTTTGCACTTTGTAGTCACACTGGGAGGGTCTTTTTCTCATATATGGGAAGGAGGACAGAATGTTGGAAGGGAATGCTTCTCGACAGATGGGAATGAGATTGGTGTGAGTAACTAACTGGAGGCAATAAAGGTGTTAGCAAATAGCAGGAGGGAAGAGTGGGCCCCACCGATCCCTGGCTGTCCCGCGTGCTGTGTGTTGTACCAGTGCCAGTGGGAGCTGCCTATCCAAGCCTCGGTATTAACAGTATGTGACTCTGGCAGATTCACAGTATCCTCATTGGCTTTGTCAGTATCACAAGCTTTGACAGAGTCCCTATCCAACTGAGGGGCCGCCATCTCTGTCACTCTCCTTTCTGATGCCTTTTCTTCTGAGCATCCCTTCTTTTTCCTTCTTCTTTGTCTGGCTTCTTTTGTTCTTCCTTTTTCTGTCCCTCACTCCTCCTTACATTATATTCTCAGCTTCCTTTGGGATTTTTTTTTTAACATAAGGAGAACCTTACCATCGATGTCAAGCTCAGCATGATATAACCAATTACCCTAAAACCACAGCCATCTAGCCTTATCCGGTATTAAAAAAAAGAAAAGAAAAAAAAAAAAAAAAAAACAACCAGATGTTACCTGTAATTGTATATGTGCTCTGGTTTAAACATAAATTGCAGTGAGAATTCTTAAGGCAAGAATACCACTGAACCAAAACATGTCATAACAGAAAGGGGTCTTAGATGCTTATTAGCTCCTCCCAACTGTATTTCATTTTACAACAAAGCAAATCACAACTTGGAAAAGTTAAATGAGTTCCTAAGGTCCCACAATAAATAAGGGTGAAGGGGCCTCTTAGGACCCAGATCTCCTGATCCCTATCTAGTGATTTTTTTTTTACTTCATGAATTTTAATGTAAAAAAAAAGAAGCCACAGATCCTCTAGACCCTTATGCAATACAGGGAAATATTCCTTAACCCCAATCATGCTTTAATCCCTCTTCTATTGAAACAAATACAGCTAATGAATTAGAGATGCTCTTTTGTTCTCCTGTTAACTATCTGACCTTAAGGAAGTCACTCAACCTATTGGTTCTCTGTATTGTCTTTCCACACTGAGGGAACTGGACAGATAATCTATGGTTGCTTCTAGCTCCAAAATTCAATGACCCTTTAAGCTTAACTTCTTTCACCAGAATACCTGTCATTTCTAGGTAAATAGTGTTCTCAGTCCTTTCTGTTAAAAGAGGTTAAGTAAATAAAAAGGAAAGATCAGGCTATGCTTTTGGCCTAGATTATAACTTTGTGACCAAGGATGAAGGAAGTTAATAGCAATAAGAAAGCTTCCAGGGTCTACCATTTACAATTTAAATACGTTACTTGGGAGGTTAAAAGTTCAAAGTTGAGTCACAGTCTGAGGTGGCTCTGCTCTTCCTTTTTAATTATCTGAGGTCAGGAAGTTAATAATACCAGAAATCCCCAGTGGAGACCTCTTGTGCACTGTGTGAACTTTAAACTTGCTCATTTTTTTCTTAAGGGTAAAAGTTCAGCAGAGAACACAGTGGACTTTTCCTCTAGCCTCCACCTGCATTTCATCCCCCAAGTCAAAAGTTAACTGTAAAACAGCAACCCTTGGTTCTCCTGATCCACATTTAAACAGATCACTTACTTAACGAGGTAAACATTCACACCGCAAGCCAAAGTTCAAGTGAATCTGCTGCTCAATAAAAATAAAAATATTGTAATAAAATAAGTCTTTGATCTTTTCCACTTGTCTTAGAATTGAACAATAGAATTTATTTTCCGTTTTTTGAATCTCAGAGAAGGGACAGCCATATAAGCTCTTTCCTCACCTACCTCTGCCCTGAGATTGGCCTATCTAAAAGAGATAAACCTAAGATATTTGAAAATAGTCAGATTTGGAGCCTTACCTTGAGGCAATTTCTTCAACTAATTCTACGCCATTTATGTTTGTTTATTTGTTTTGCTCAAACAGGAATTCAAGAACAGACAATGTGATTTAAATCAGAGATATAAAGTACTACAGAATTAAGAGGAGTTTGCTGAAAATGGTAGAAGATGCTGTGTTAGTCCGTTCTGCTGCTGATAAAGACATATCTGAGACTGGGCAATTTACAAAAAAAAGAGATTTAATGGACTTACAGTTAGTTCCACTTGGCTGGGGAAGCCTCACAATTGTGGTGGAAAGTGATAGGCACGTCTTATATGGATAGCACGGGCAAAAAAAAAAAAAAAAAAATGCTTGTGCAGGGTAACTCCCTCTTATAAAACCATCAGATCTCGTGAGACTTGTTTACTACCATGAGAACAGCACGGGAAAGACCTGCCCCCATGATTCAGTTACCTCCCACCAGGTCCCCCCGACCCACTGCAACATGTGGGTATTTAAGATGAGATTTGAATGGGGACACAACCAAATCATATCAGATGCAAAGAAAATAAAGAAATGAATGAATGTACCCAATGAACCTCATAAGAATAATGAATGGAAAATATTTAAGATCTTCATAGTGTGAAAGCTCAAACAAGGAGTAAAATTAACAGCTACAGAGCTCCAAATAAGTATTTAATAATAGTGACCAGACCCACTTTCTTGAAGTAATCATGGCAAACTTTAAAAGTATGGAAGAGCCATTGACTGAAGACTAACCCAATCCAATCAGCATGCTTAAGAAAACTCCCTGAGATGATCATATGAAGCTGTTATTTCATGCAACCCCAAAATGTCCTCTTCTAAAAAAAGAACAAATGACGTATATGTCCATTTTTTTCAACGTGTACTTATTGGAAATGCTTTCACTTGTTTAAACAAGTCCTACCTGTGAATCAATATTTGTTTAAAAACTTTTTAAGAAAGCATCTTTGTCACCATTTATCTATTCAAATGAGAATAATACCACCTGCTTCCCACCTTAATAATTTTTGTAAAGATTCTCGTTAGAGAATACTTAAGCACAGAAAATGGTAAGAGCCTTGAAATTAAGATATACAATGAACATGTTTACAATAAATACTTTTCACTCATGTCAGTTTTGACGATGTCATTTAAGTTTAAATGACTTTGTGATTACTTCTAACACAAATCAAAACTAGAAGATACGGCTCTAAATAAGTTGCGTTCTAGATCCATTTACACTGTGAGTAACATTCACGATACCCTCTGGGGCTCCTGGATGCAGCTGGTGACCCAGACCCAGGAATGACACAGCCAGGAAGGAAGCGAGGAAGGTGCACAGAGCTACTTCCTCTTGTTAGAACTCCCCTCTCAACAGCTGTAAGGAAGAATGGAAATTCCCTATAAATCAAAGTGTGACTTCAAAGTATGGGATACAGTTTGAGAGACCTGATCATATTGATTAGGATGCTGACCAAAAGGAAGTCACTGCATTTCATTTGGACACTACTCAGACATTTAAGCTGGTATGACATTCATGAGAAACTTCTGGTTTCAATTCATCTTTTTCCCATGAATATTTACGCTCCATTTTTTTTTATATTTAAGTCACTTCATGATATTCAAGCTAGTTATTTCCAACCTTCTGTCTGACTGAATTCTCTATTAAATCTTTCCTTTTTTCCCCCTGCAAAACACTTTAATTCATGAAATTCATGAGAGGCTATTATATAGCAATAACCATGCTGTGTTCTGGGCATATGTACCCTCAAAGTCCTCATAGGATAGAAATACTGCTTAATCTGTATACAATGAACTGTACATAACAATGTGGGGACTATACTACAAATACTATGAACAAAGCACTAGGAGAACCCACAGTCTTGGCTGTGTTCCTTGATTCCTTTGTGCCTTACACATTCCAGTCCCGCCACCTAAAATAATCCTCTTGTCCTTCATCCCTGGGACCCTGTACTCTGCCTCAGTGCTTCTCTTCCTACACACTTCATCTCCCCTTGTCTCTCTGAATGTGTCTCTTCCACAGCAATCTGTGCGAAGACTAACACCAGAGTAACTATCTTACAGTATTGTAATGCTTAGCTAATTTTTCTGCCTCCAACAATAAATTCTGATCTATTTGAGGAAGTGAACTCCCATACCATTCTCAAGGAAGTCCTTCTTTAGAAATATAGACTGAAACCTGACAGAAAAGAGATTCAGTGTATATCCTAAAGGATGGCATAGGAGAGCTGAGACTTAGCAGGGTATATACCAGAGCGGTCTCATGCTCTTCTTGCCAGCACACCACTAGGTTAGCAGTTCTCAACTTTGGCTGTACTTGGTATAACCTGGAAGCTTTAAGATATTTTTGATATCTTGGTCTCAGTTCTAGAAATTTTGAATTTACTGGAATGGGGTAGAGTTGGGTCATTAGGTTTTAAAAGTTCCCAGGTGATACTGGGGATGATAAGAACTTAAGGATGAGAACCAGTGCACAGCAAGACACTGTGAAATGGGAACAGATGTTAGAAGTCACCATTGGCACTAGGGGTTACAAATGGATTGCCAATTTAAGAACACCTTATTTTTCATCATTCTCTTGAAATAAGTTGTTCTTCCACCTGAACTGTTTCAGCAATTCTATTATCCTCATGATAATATCAGGTTTCTTAGCATATTACACCAACGTGTCTGTAATATCAACCCGTCTTTTCCTTTATCTTCATTAATATCTTTTGCTCTGAGTCATGTAAAACTGCTTGCTATTGCCTAAGTGTGTCATGCAAACCTTTCCCCATACCATCCTATATGTCTGCTTCCAGGAATGCCTTTCCTCTTAATCCCCCAGGAATTCATACTCATACTTTAAGATCTGGAGCCAGACATAGTAGCTCATGCCTATAATAGCACTGACTCAGGAAGATCACTTGAGGCTTGGAGTTTGAGACCAGCCTGATAAACATAGCAAGATCCTGTCTCTAAAAAAATTTAAAAACACCCCGTCTCTACTAAAAATAAAAACATTAGCCAGGCGTGATGGCGGGCGCCTGTAGTCCCAGCTACTTGGGAGGCTGAGGCAGGAGAATGGCGTGAACCCGGGAGGCGGAGCTTGCAGTGAGCTGAGATCGCGCCACTGCACTCCAGCCTGGGTAGGAGAGTGAGACTCCATCTGAAAAAAATAAAAATAAAAATAAAAAAATAAAAAACAACTAAGCATAGTGGCTTGCAGTTGTAATTCCAGCTACTTGGGAAGCTGAGGCAGGAGGATCACTTGAGCTCAGAAGTTTGAGGAGCAAATCAGCCATGATTGTATTACTGCACTCCAACCTGGGCCACAGAGCAAGACTCTGACTCTAAAAAAAAAGAAAGAAAACAAAGACCCAACTTAGGTTTGTCTTTCTACTCCTGTTCTGTGATGCATAAAACTTGGTTTACCATTCAATTTCAATCAAAGCAATTAACACTTGCTCTCTTTTTGCCACTTACTATCTTGTTCTGTTTAGGATGCTATAACAAAATACCATAAACTGTGTAGCTTACAAACAACAGAAATTTATTTCTCACAGTTCTGGAGTCTGGGAAGTTCAAAATCAAAGTGCCAGCAGATTCCATGTCTAGTGAAGGCTGGTTTCCTGATCCATGGATAGTACCTTCTCTCTGTATACTCACATGGTGAAAGGGCCAAGGGGTCTCTCTCAGGGCTCTTTTATAAGGTCACTATCTCCATTCGTGAAGACTCCACCCTCATGACTTAATCACCTCCCAAAGGCCCTGTCTCCTAATACCATCACCTTGGGTATTAGGATTTCAACATATGAGTGAATTTTGAGAAAACACAAATATTCAAGCCATAGCACTTACCTTGAATTTTTTTGAAATTCCCAAGGGCAGAAAATGTCTTCTTCTGGACATGCTACTTCCAGTATGCATACTGTATTTGATACACTGGAGGTGCTAAATGAATGGCTATTGAATAAATGGATGGAAGGATGGGTAGAGAGACAGATAGAAAGAGAATTATGTAAATTAATTCCTTCATCTATTTATCCCTTACGGGGATTCTCACTATACTCATCGCTGAGGAAAAAGAATAATGACTTCCTCTTAAATGTCTTTCAAATGCATCTTTAAGAAGTTATGAGGCCCAGGAGCCTGAACCAATTACACATAATTAGGGACTCCAGGCCAGGGGAGGGAGGGTGCCCAGGAAAAACAGTGACAATCATGATTTCCTTGGTCATGTTAAGATTTTCTAGATAAATAAATAGAAGCAAAACATTCTAGCCAAGTTGTGTCTCAAAAATGCTGACTTTCTAGATGATTGCTTAGCCCTGAGCCACAATTCCTTTTGTTGTTCTTCCCTCCACTCTGTCATACTGGTCTTGAGTTCTTCTTCAGAGAATCATAATCAGCATAAAAGAATTTGCTCCGGCTGGGCGCAGTGGCTCACCCTTGTGATCCCAGTACTTTAGGAGTCCGAGGTGGGCAGATTGCCTGAGGTCAGGAGTTCAAGACCAGCCTAACCGACATGGAGAAACCTCGTCTATACTAAAAAAAATACAAAAATTAGCTGGGCGTGGTCGTGGGTGCCTGTAATCCCAGCTACTAGGGAGACTGAGGCAGAGAATTACTTGAACCTGGGAGGCAGAGTTTGCAGTGAGCCAAGACCAGACCATTGCACTCCAGTCTGGCAACAAGAGCAAAACTCCATCTCAAAAAAAAAAAAAAAAAGAAGAAGAAGAAGAATTTGCAATTTGCTCCTCCTCTCTCAATTTGAGTTCCAGCTGGAATTTGAAAAAACATTATGGGTTCACAGGTTTGCTCACGCTAAAAGGAATTTTAGGCACCATCTCATACCATCCCTACATCTTACCGATTTAGAAGCACTTGGGAAAAGTTTGGCAAATGCATAGTCTGTGGCAGTTACCAGCATAACTAGATGGTTCTCGGCCACATCAGCTTGGGAGGACCAATGAAATCACATCAACCTTAGCACCCAAATCTTCCAGGAATTGAGCCCTTCTTAAGGTCTTCTGTACTTTCACGAAGTCTCAAGAGGAAAGCTCATGTGTGCTCAGAAATAAGCCCTGGCCTCTTTGTCCCTGGTCTCTTCCTCAAAGACCCCCTCACCAAGTCCCTGGTCTGGGTCCCTCTCTGAGAACAGTCCACGCTGAGTACCACTATCCTCTGTGGTCAGCTCTAGAGCTCCAAGGCTGAGACACTAGTCCTCCTCCAGGGGGTGGGAGAGATAAGGGAGTAGGAGGAAGGGAACGAAGGTGGAGAAGGAAAGGTATTGAAAAGCACAGGAAGAAAACAATCCAACTTTCAAGCAGCACTTTGTTATTGGTGGGCCAGACATAACTTGGTATTTTCGAATTTGGCTCTAAAATTAGGTCCAGATTTCAAATTTGTCCCTGCTACTTAGCATCTTTTTGATTTTTAGCAATATAGAAAACCTTTCTGAACTTGAATTTTTACTTTTTCCCTTCTTTAATATAATGGAAATGATAACTGTGTTCTCATAAAATTATTGTTAGAATTAAATGGAATACCGCATGGTTACACCAGTGGCTAGGCAGAGCCAGAAGTTAGCAAGCACTCAACAATGATATGGATATTATTATTTTCATCTCCAGTGTTCTCATCACTACCAGTTTAATTGCTCATTGACATAGCTCCTTCAGCTTCTGCCCCTAAACCTGCTCTCAGTTGTTCTCAATGGGAGTAACTCAGGCCAGCTGGAAGAAATCAATGCCTCCCCAACCTCTTTGTTTCCTACCCCCCATTTCCAGGTACCTGGACATAAAACTTCTTTTTTCTCCATTTCTTCACAAGACAGTTTGGGTACCACCTGGTACAAACAGTTCCTTACAAAGCCATTTTTAATTCCATTAGAGGGTCAGCTAGGACATCCCAGCTGCTTTACTAGCAAAGTCCATCTGTCCTTCTGAAATAATGGCACATGTAATTGCCACTTTTCATTACAGGAAAAAAATAAATACACGTTTTGGTAGCTTGATTTCCCCCAAAGGAGCTCTTGCCTTTCCAGTAATAGAGTTCTAGCTAGACACATGGTTGGCCAAAGACAATCCTTCCCACCTTCAACCATGCAGATGAGAACAATACCCCAGAACTGAGCAGAGCAAGATGATGAAAAGAGCCCCAAGCCAAAATAACTTTGTAATTATCCAGCCGGTAACTCTGATAGGTCTGGACTGTTTCAGCAACTATATTTAGACATCTGTGTTCACCCTATAGCCTAAATACCAGGTGGTGTCATTTCTAAACACTGCAAAGAGAAAGTTCTGTTTAGACATCAATGCAACCCCCAAAGACAATATTTAATTAAAATATTAATACTGGTCATATGCCCACAAAGCAGTTGGGAAAGCAAACACCCTTTCATTCCCAATATAGAAGCCTCAAAGTTGGTATTGGAAAAGATTTCAAAGTCTCTGACACAGCCAAACATTAAACATTCATGGTCACTGTTATGAACTGAATGTGTCCCCCCAAAATTCACATGTTGAAACCCTAACTCCCAATTTGATGGTATTAGGAGGTGTGAGCAGAGCTACTATGATGGGATTAATGCCCTTATAAGAAGAGAAGGAGACATCAGAGTTTCCTCTCTCTGCCATGTAAAAATGCAACAGGAAGACAGCCTTCTGCAAAAGAACCAAATCTGTTGGTACCTTGACCTAGCACTTCATAGATTCCAGAACTATGAGAAATTAATGTCTGTTGTTTAAGTCAAACAGTCTATGTATTTTGATATAGCAGCGTGAGCTGACTAATATAGTCGTCCTTAGCATCCAAACCTTCTATTAACTGAAGAAAGAAAAACCAACTCAAGGCAGGGAAACTTTGTGCTTTACATAGATGGCAACTTTAAAAAGCAATTGTTTAAGTTACATTTTAATTGCAAATGGATATATTCTAATTCACTTTCTGAGCAAATTATGGGTCTTCATATCAGATAAAGAAGCTCTATATGGAAAGAGGTAGAGAAAGTGCCCCAAAACTTATTGGCATCGTAGTCCCAACCACAGGGAAGATAATTTATTAGCTCAGTCTAGGGGCAATATTAGACAGCCCCAGCTCAGTTCAGGTCACCTCCAATCTGGTTTCCTAAGAAAGCTCAGAGTATGCTAAGAACTTAGTCACACATTCAAGCCAATTTTGGAATTAGCCTAGACCTGTAGTCCAGACTGATAGTCTCGATTTTATATTTTTGATGATATAGACAGTCAAATACACATAATTAAGTATATAATATATATAAATATATGATTAAGTATATAATATATAATATATTATTGATTAAGCTGATATAATATATATTATATATATAATATATGGAATAATAATAATTAAGTATATATTGGCCGGGCGCTGGTGGCTTCAAGCCTGTTCCCAGCCCTTTGGGAGCGAGAGGGCGGATCACGAGGTCAGGACGATCGAGGACCCATCCGGCTAAACAACAGTGAAACCCGTCTCTACCTAAAAATCAAAAACTAGCCGGGCGAGGTGTGCGGGCGCCTGTAGTTCCCAGCTACTCGGGAGGCTGAGGGCAGGAGAATGGCCGCTCCCGCACCCGCGAGCGGAGCTTGCAGTGAGGCTGAGACCGGGCCACTGCACATCCAGTCGGCGACAGAGCGAGGGGACTCCGCCTCAAAAAAAAAAAAAAAAAAAAAAAATTAAGATATAATATATACTTAATTCACAAGAGTTTGGGCACCACCCAAAAACTGTATATAATATACTTAATATATGTGTATTTGACTATATATATTTTATTAAATCAGAATCCATGGATTGTCCCCATAATGATTGCTCCTCCAGGGAATAAGTTTTAAGATTCAGACCATCCTGGCTAATCCGGTGAAACCCTGTCTCTACTAAAAAATACAAAAAACTAGCCGGGCGAGGTGGCGGGCGCCTGTAGTCCCAGCTACTCGGGAGGCTGAGGCAGGAGAATGGCGTAAACCCGGGAGCCGGAGCTTGCAGTGAGCTGAGATCCGGCCACTGTACTCCAGGCTGGGCGACGCATCTCAAAAAAAAAAAAAAAAAAAAAAAAAAAAAAAATTCAGATTAATCCATTTGGGGCAGCTAAAAACTCCCAACACCCTATTCTTTCACTCTACCCATGCTGGAATAAGACCAACTTCAAGATTCAGGACACATGGCTCCATGTAACCAGAGATCCCATGCCAAAGGAGAGTAGGCAAAAATAGACACAGGTGGATACGTATGACTTCTTTCCATGAGCTTCCAGGCCTCCAAGGGACAAAATTCTTGATTTGGTGCCAAAATGTTCTATTTGTCTTATTAGAAAAAATTACTCAGTAAAGTGACATACACCAGGAGGAGAGAACTGTTCTCACATTATTCAAATAATTGTTTAAGTCTATACATTTTCACTGAGGGTTTTAATGATGAAATGATTAAGACGTTGTATGAGAGAGGAACTGTCTTAGAAAATTTGCTGCCTATTAATGACTTTCCCTTGCATTATTTTGCTTTCAAAATTTTTTTTAAATTTAAAAAAAAAACTTTAAAATATTTTAAGTCTAAAAGCTTCTCTCACATTTCCTTAGATCATGGCTTATGTTTGGTAATATTGTGAGATACATATAATCTCCTATTAACATTTGTATAAATTGCCTTTACTATCTCTCTATGACACTGTTCTACCCTCTTTGAAGATATCAGCTTTGTGATAGGTGGCATTTGATATTGCGACTACCCTAGCATCTACTGTATGAAGGGTAATAATACAATACAAACAGTTGTTATACACTTAGAATGTGCCAGGCACCTTATAAGCCTATTTTGTTTTATAACTCAGTGTATAATATATGTTAATTTTCATAACATCAAGGAATAGATAATTTCTTTATTTCTATTCTAAAAAGAAGGAAACTGAAATTAAACAACTCAGCCAAGGGCATACCACTAATAAGTAGCAGGTCCAACATCCAAAGCCAGAGATGATCCAGCATTATAAGGCAAAATATACCAGTGGTGCTATTCTCACTTAACGGAGACTATTTGGAAAGAAGTAATAAAAGGATATGAACTGAACATAGTTATAGAATCACAGACTCCTAAGGCCAAAGGATCTTCAATATCCTTTAGTTTTTCTTGCCCAAAATATCAATCCAAGAAATTAACTGGTTACTTATTAAAAGTAGACAGCCAGGAAAAAGGAGAACTGAATATTTCAAAGCAAATAGCCCAAATGGACAAACAAACTCTGAACAGAGTCACCTTTAGAAGGAGGAGAGAGAAGGTTAAGGCATTTATGAACAAAAGGCAGACTTCTTTAGAAGGAGTCGCCATATTGGCTCACTGCAACTCCACCTCCCAGGTTCAAGCGATTCTCCTGCTGGGATTACAGGCGCCCGCCACCACGCCCGGCTAGTTTTTGTATGCTTAGTAGAGATGGGGTTTCACCATGTTGGTCAAGTTGGTCTCAAACTCCTGACCTCGTGATCAGCCGGCCTCGGCCTCCCAAAGTGCTGGGATTACAGACGTGAGCACGCACCTGGCCCCAAAAGGCAGACTTCTAAAGTAGAAGTCCAGCTTGGCCAGATGATAGACTCACTAGCATATCAACTGCTGGAAGCTAGTGTAAGAGGTCAGGAGGTCACTAGCATATCAACTGCTGGAAGCTAGTGTAATGTAGTGTAAGCTAAGGTTAGAGGAAGTAAAGCCCAGAGAGGGTTTTTGTTTGGTTCTTTGGCAGCACTTAACTCTAGGAAGTGATGGGGAAATTCTAATTTCTGAGAATGTTTTTCACAAGGATGACAGAGATTAGAGCTTCCAATGAAGAAAATATTGCTGCAATCAAAGAAAGCAAAGTGCAATAAAGCTCTCAGACCAGATGACATTTATCTAAGTATTCTGGAGAAAATAAGGTGTGAAAACAGCAGAGGTTGATGAGGACATATACTATGACCATTAAAACAACAGCTCTTCCTGAAGATTGTACAATTTTTAAGACAGTATCTATGTTTTGTTTTTTAAGGAAACCAAGAGAAATCCCAAGAATTCAGACAAATGAACTTTGTCTTGGTGCTAGGATACTGGTTGGGGGAAAAAAGTCCAATGATGGTGCCAAGTAGACGCTGGGAATTGAAACTTGACAGGCCCCCATCAACTCTGCAGGAATAGAGATTTTTGTCTCTCCAAGTTTAAAATTGATAATAAGTAATATAGAGATGCACCATGCACTTGCCCTTTTAAAAAGTTTGAAAATGAAGAAACAAATGCTTTCTTAGATCTGAAACTAGCTAGAGAAATTAGAATCATGTATAGAGTATGCTTAGGCCAAAGAGAAGAGATTAGCTATAGCATGCCTGGAATCTGGTGTTGGAATGAAATGTAATTTCACCTGCATTTTTTAAATAATTAGGGAGTATGTGTGAGTCACAAGCAATTGACTCTCACATGATTGACACTCTGTGGGGGCAAGCAGTGAAAAAGAAATGGTGAGCACCTGATCCTATGATAATCATCACTAGCATTTATTGAATGCTTACTACGTGGCGGGCACACTGCTTAGTGTTTGACATCCATTATCTCAATTATTCTCAGTCTGTGAGTGATGGTATAAACTACTTCAGAAACATCTGCTATTTCAGAAAGAAAATGCTCTAAGGCATAAGGGCAGATTATCAGCCAGGGTCACAGTTCAGATGAGTTCCAAAGAAAGCTTATCTAAAATATTCTGATGAAAATGGGGCTTCCATTTAAAACCAAATGGGGGCCAAGAGAGTTGTAAAGGAAACTTGAGGATGCAATCTATTCTCTGCCCCTCAATCCCTGAGCCAGCCAGGGACACTTATTTTCTCCTAAACCTTAAAATAGTCATGCTAACATTGGTTTCAGACTCTGTCAGAATCACCAGCTCTGAGACTACGGAGTTTTTCCCACTCTTTCCTATTTCCTGGTCCTTAAACCGGCTTCTTTACCTTGCTTCTGTGCCTTAATAATTACAACTGCTTTTTGTTTGTTTGTTTCCTGATTCCTGTGGCTCAATCTGTGTTCCTAGGGCCTTGGTCTGTGGTACCCACCTGGGGATTTTAGACTCATATGGGTCTAAAGCTTTGGCCTAAGTTTAGTCTGAAACTCTCCTAGGCTTTGGTCCACAACCTCCTGCCACCCAGCATGGTGCTGACAGGGAGGACAATCTGTAGCCCATAAAGATTAGAGCTATGCTATGCATCAATGATCTTTCCCAACTACAATACTTAGTTCAGGGCTCTTCGCACAATGCTCAAAGTACTTTCTGTTCAATAAAGGCTTGTTGACTAGATTTACAACACATATTGTACTATGAACTGCATACCAAAGTCCAAATTACAACATATAACCCCTGTGACAAGAAAGAGTAAAAAAATAAAATCACAGCATTGGAGGGATGCCAGATGATGCTGAACCCATGAAAAACTCCAGAGAGGAAACAAAAGGTACTGAACAGAAATGGAGGGCACACACCATCACCTTGTTCTCTCATCTTTTGTGAACTATGACGGGTCACCTTTACAAAATTATAAGCCTTTTGAGAGTAGGGTACAATACAGCTTCAACGGCAGGGTGCCTACAGTCCCCATCACTCCTCCTGTCACCAGGGAACTTGCAGGATGGGAGTTTTCCTGTTAGCTGTCCTTCCTGGTAAAGCACTGACAACAGCTTTGAATGCCACAAAGCCACATTGGGAAAAGTATGAAGTTTTGTCCTGTCCACATTATATCTGGACAGATAGTTATTTAGAAAAGAATCATTCTGCATTTTATGTATTGTAACATTGGCTATACAGGATCTCTCTTTCTCATCACCCAAGTCTGGTTCCTTCCCGGTCTACAGCTGCCTCTTGCTCTTCAAAGAGCTTAATTTTCCTCTCGGTTTCTTTAAGCAATAGCTCTCCTTACTACCTGGTGTGATGGTTAATTTTATGTGTCAAGCTGGCTAGCCTGTAGTAAACAGTTATTCAAACACTAATCTAAGTTAGGCCCATAGAGATATTTCGTAGGTGAGTTTAATATCTATAATCATGGACTGACCTTTTAAAAAATCTATAATCAGTTGACTTTAGGTAAAGGACATTATCCTCAACAATGTAGATGAGCCTCATTCAATCAGTTGAAAGTCTTAAGGGCAAAAATAAGTTTTCCTGAGGAAGAAATTCTGCCTCAAGATTGCAACATCAGCTCCTGCCTAAGAATTTTCAGCCTGCTGGCCTGCCTCGATCCTACAGATTTTGGACTTACCAGTCTCCACAATTGCATACTGCAAGCAGTCTCTCTCCATACATAAGCATGCCTTGCTTAACAGAGATACATTCTGAGAAATGCTTCCTAAGGCAATTTCATCATTATGTGAACATCATGCAGTATACTTACACAAACATAGATGGGATAGCCTGCTACACCCCTGGGCTATAAGGTATAGCTTATTGCTTCCAGGCTACAGCCCCGTACAGCACATTACTGTACGGAATACTGTAGGCAATTGTAATACAATGGTAAGAATCTGTATATCTAAGCCTAGAAAAGCTACAATAAAAATATGGTATTAAAAGACAAAAAAAAAAAAAAATTGCACACCTGTCAAGGGCATTTATCATGAAAGGAGCTTACAGAATGAGAAGTGACTTTGGGTGATTCAGTGAGTGAGTAGTGACTGAATGTGAAGGCTGAGGATGTTACTGTATATTACTGTAGACTATCAACACTGTACACCAAGCTACATTAAATTTTTAAAATTCTTTCTTCAACAATAAATTAATCTTCACTTACTGTAACCTTTTATTTATAAGCTTTGTTTTAACTTTTGGCTATTTTGTAGGAACACTTAGCTTAAAACATAAACACACTGTGCAATTGTACAAAATTCTTTCTTTATATCCTTATTCTACGAGTCATTTTCTATTTTTAATTTTTTACTTTTTTGTTAAAAACTAAGACACAAGCATACACATTAGCCTAGGTCTACACAGGGTCAGGATTATCCAGATGTCATTAACAATAGGAACTTTTCAGCTTCATTTTAACTTACGTGACTACTGTCATATAAGTGGGCCCTAACTGACCAAAAACATGTTTATACAGCACATTAAAGTCTATTCACTTGCTATCTTGGGGGTAAATTAGTGTGGCTGCTGGAACCCTCATAATTTTCAAGTGTGGAAACTTGGAGAAATACAAATATATTTTTATATATTTTACACATAAAATAATTATACCTTTTATTATTATTATATATATAATATATATTTATGTTTTTATAATAAAATTAAATATATATTATATATATTTACATATATTTCAGATTTTCTCACTTGTAAATAAATTATCAGGGTTCCAACAGCGAAAATAATTTACCCTCCAGATTTCAAATGAATATACTTTAATGAAGGAAACATGGATAGAAGTGTTGGCAGCATTAAGGAAACAAAAAAGGACAGGTTAGGCACCAGAGTCTAGCAACAGAGGGAAGCCATTACCCCTCTAGAGCTGAAGGGGTAAGGGGAAGAAAGAACTTTGCTGAAAGCTAGACCTTGGGTGGAGTCTCCTGACAGGACCTGTGGTCAGAGAGAGATATAGCTATCTCCAGATAGGCAGCACTGAAGCAGTGAGGGGGCAAGAAAAACTCTGATCTCTCTCTCTCCTCTTGCTCTCCAATTTCTTGTCCAGTGAGTCAGTCTTCAATTGGTAGAACCCAAACAGAAGCCAGCTAGGAAGAGAGCCTGGCAAGGCAGAGAAGAGCAGAGAATGGGTCTTCTGGGGAGCGGGGTTTGGGGAGGGGAGCCACGTTGGGAAACTGAGATAGGAGGATTGCTTAAGCTAAGAAGTTGGAGACCAGCCTGGGCAACATGGCAAAACCCTATCTCTACAAAAATATTTTATGAAATTAGCTGGGTATGGTGGCACGCACCTGTAGTCCCAGCTACTTCAGAGGCTGAGGTGGGAGGATCACTTGAGCCTGTGGGAGATTGAGGTGCAGTGAGCCATGACCGCATCACTGCACTCCAGCCTGAGCGACAGAGAGAGACCATGTCTCAGAAAAAAATATATATATACACTGTAGCATGGTTCTCCTAAGACTCAAGCTACATATTCATACTAGTTTTCAACTTTCATAAAAGACTCTGTTTGCTTTAACTTCTTATCTACTAATACACCATATCCAATTAATACCGAATTATGTCTTACCTAATATTATTATTTGGCCTGGCCCCAAGTCTTTCTTACATATTATGTATTATTTAGTTACACTGGCAATCACCCAGAATTTAGTTGCACTCTCTTTATTCTCTATCACTTTTATCAATCATGTACCCCCAAACTCAATTTTAATCCATTAATAACGACACATACATCCATTTACATACAAAATATGGACAAATATGTTTCATAAAAGAATCTATATATGTTCAATAGGTTTGGGGCTAAATATTATTTTCTTTTATACCTATCAGATTGTATTCGCTGTAATTCTGTGTACATAAAATGTGTTCAATAACTTCCTTTTCCTTGTAAGCTTTCAACTTTTTAAGACACAACACAGAGGACTTATCACTGTCCTATTTATTATGGTCAAAGAGAGAAAAGGACATATTATTCTGCTTAGAAAGTAGTTAACTATAGCACACATATATGGACCTATCTGTCCAGGACCCTCATCTGGGAAGTGCCCGTGTCCCTCACTCCATTTGTGTGGTTATCACAGAAGGTGTCCTATGGCCACAGTTAATGGCTCAGCAGTAGACATTAGACCGAAGATGACCTCATCGCAATCCCTTCCCCAGACTTCATTTCCTAGCTAAAGCATATAAGTCCAGGCTGGGCACCTGTTTCAAATGAAAAAAACAACTGAAGTTCATCTTTGGGAATATTGCATCTAGAAGTGACAAGCATACTTTGGTTGTTTGAACTGTGATGTATAAAACTAAAAGGTCAACTATCAGTAACTGAATTTCCAGTCACGTAGAATAGAGAAGGGGAAAAAATAAGAGAAAGAAAAAAAAATGTGTGTGTGTGTGTGTGTGTGTGTGTGTGTGTGTGTGTATGTATGTGTGTGTGTGTGTGCAAGTAACAAAAGAAGTGGGAGCCACGTAGATTCCTGATGGTGCTGGAGTCTCTGTTTCCAATGGTATACCAAGTTCAGCCACAATTCTACCTTTGAGTCTTCTAAATCTTCTGTTTTGCTTAAATTAATTTGAATTGGATTCTGTTACATATAAGCCAATGGGTTCTTATGAATAAAATTCCTACCATCCAAACTTATCAAATGCAACATTAAGCCTCAAAGAGGTTGGTGCACTTGTCAGAAACATGTAGAAAGTAACTTATGAAAGAAAAATGAACTTATGAAAAGAAAAAAAATCACACATTAATTTCTTGTCAATGAATCTGACTGGCTGATTTTCCATTTCTAGGATGTTGTCTTCAGTGGCAGGAAGGTTTAAGCCCATCATTCCCATTCAAGTTTACACTAGGAGCAATAATGAACCTTAAACGATTTTAAAACATGGAATCTGAGTGGAGTCAAGAACAGATTTATATTTAATTTTCATTTTAAAAGCTACGTGAGCCATATTTATTCTTTTAAAATGGAGCAAATATGTTCTGAAACCCAAAAAGAGGTGAGTTACTTAAGCAAGCCCAACATGACTAGGCCAGTACTATCATTTCAGACGCTCATAGCCATCACAGGGACATAGAAGACATTCCAAAGTGATTTCTATCAATCCTAGTTTCCATTTCTCACTTGAACTTTCTACACTCTCTTTGTAGACCTTGACTTTGGGTTGTGGAGCCAGACTGCTGGGTTTCCAGTCTCCCGTCTGCCACTTACTATCCGTGTGACCTTTTCGTGAATTACTTAGCATCTCTGCACCTCAGTTTCATGGTCTGTAAAATCATATGAAAACAGGGCCCCCACAAGTGGTAGCTGAGAATAGTAAATGAATTAATAGATTCAAAGGAATTGGAACAAAACCGGGCAGATAATGAGCACTCGATAATGTTAGCTTTTATTATTAAGAGGCCATGAATCACTTAATTTTGTAGCTTCAAATGAAGCACTCAGACACAAACTTGCTGGTTACTTAAAAAAGAAAGGAAACATAAATCAACAGAGTAAATTTTAATTAAATCAGTTAATGGCATATGGATCAGTTGGGAAAATGAGTTTACTTCAGAAATTATTTCTAAGAGAGTTCCTCATAAAACAATATGACCACATTAGATATATAGTTAAGGGAAACATTAAAAATATATAATGTGTAACCTCTCAATTTTCACTTAACAGCTGCCTTTAAATTATTATTATTCAAAGTGATTTTTAGATTAAGGGGATTTATGAATGATTTTCTCAAAAAACATCGATAACGGTTTGATCAGTTTTGGGGATC
The DNA here is from genome assembly GCF_001698545.2 of Rhinopithecus bieti. NCBI lineage: Eukaryota > Metazoa > Chordata > Mammalia > Primates > Cercopithecidae > Rhinopithecus > Rhinopithecus bieti. Next base: position 450,549 of record NW_016814854.1, on the reverse strand, counting down.
ACTGGGTCATAGCAACTACCAGTACTCAAACATTGGGGAATTGTTCAGGGAAAAGGCAGCGGCTTTGAAGTATCCTCCAGAATAAGAAGGGCATGTCGAAACAATTAATCATAAACAAGTCATTAAAATTAAAAGTGTATTCTTAAATAGTTTCTTGATTAAGAACAAATGCCTCATTAATCTGGAACATGTTGACTTGAGAACACAAGTAAAGTCAAAGAGAGTAATGACTGACATGACATGGAACACAGCATGCTGTGTGTTCCCATTACAAAAGCTTTGGAGGAACAGATTCCACAGAAGGTCACTGGAGACAGTGAACTGAACAGAAAACCCAGCATCATCCAATGATGCAAAGGTAAATTTTTAAAAATCTAGATTACAGAGAACATTGGGTACCATTAGCACTGACACTACTTCCATGTATAGATTCTGAATACATTTCATTTATTTCAGGCATGCAAATAAGTCTAAACCCAAGGTCTAAAAAATAAAAACTAAAGATATATCTAAAAGAAATAGGCATCTAATTTTAAAGAAACTTACTGTCCTTCCCCCCACTCCCACTTCCCAAGTTTTAGTTAAGTATGTGACTAGAAGTTAAAAACCAACACAAATAACTTTGAAAAAAATTCTGGTATAATAATTAGATGACATTAGATTGGATATTCTTTGGATCACATTAAAGCTACATTTCTTAAAGGAGTATATATAGTACCTGGTAAATAAAATAACAGATGTGAGATGTGCATAAAAATCACACACATAATTTTTAAAAATAGATCAGACATTAAATGCCCATAGGAGGATGACTATGCAGTTTTAAAGATTAAATCTGGTTTTGGAATAGTCGTCAAAATATGTCTCATATTCTGAAAGGCTTTATAATTTCATCTTCTAGAAGGTAAGCTTCATGAAGAAAGGGACTTTTTCCCATCTTGAACAATACTATATCCTCAGAACAGTACTTAGGATGTAATAGATACTCCATATATATTTAATGAAAAAGTAGCTTCAACAGTGACTGAAATCATAACTTGGATATATCTGTTGTGATTACAGTTTTAACAATTGGCCTTAGGACTTTTTCTTGCAGTTGGCCTCTTATCCATGCCCCCTCACACCTTCCCTGTACTCAGCATGACTTCCACCAAGATATCTGCTTATAATGAAGAGGAAGAAAATCTCCATGAAAGATTATAGATGGTTGGGATGAATATTATGTGCAAAGAATTTCCTAAATTCCATTCTGCAAAATTACTGTCATATTTCCAATACTAGAATAAATTCTTCTGAAGACAAAATTTAACATAATTTATAGAGTCAGATTCTAGATATGACTATATCATTTTTACTTAAATAACATACTTCATTTCAAACTTCAAGACAAGGAAAAGAGAATTTTTTTTCTAGAAAAAAGAAAGCAGCGTAATGAGAAAGCAGGGAAAACAGAGGTCCACCACTCTGAGTAGCTATAATCAGACTTTGTTTTCAGAAATGTTTAAACCTTATCACTCCCAAAGTTTTAATCTTGACAGCAGGATGGCAAAGGAAAATATTGGAAAATAACCAGGACTAGAACATTTCTTATTTATTAGATCTACACCCAGCTTGTGCTGGAATACAAATTATCATATCCCCTGCTCATGAAAACAAATAATCCAGTTAGAGGTACAAGGCTAGCAAACAAGAAACATAACTATATACTGCCTTATATTCACTCATGTACTACATTGTGTGGAACAAATCTTAATGTTATACAGCCTATAGATGAGAGGTAATTCCAGCACCTAGCACAGTGTCCCGCACATATTAGACATGCGATAAATACTTGATAAGGAAATGAAAGCTTGCATGAGAGAATGAATAAATGAGTGCTTTTAGAGGAGGTGAATCTTGTTTGGAATCCTGGGAATGATGCTAAGCACTTGACTGGTATCTTCCACAAATGACATTTCAATGTTTCCGAACTCTCCATCTTCTCGCACATGATAGAAACTGTATCAACCTTGTGCAGAAAACAGAAGAGAAGGAAGAAAACTCAGTTGTTTTCTTTTCTTGGTTTTTCCTTTCTTTCTTTCTTTTTTTTTTTTTTGAGACGGAGTCTCGCTCTGTCGCCCAGGCTGGAGTGCAGTGGCGCGATCTCGGCTCACTGCAAGCTCCAAGAAAACCCAATTGTTTTCTTAATAATATTAGTAGTCTTGGAGACTTGACCCGCAAAAACTATTTATTCAATAGGTTGATTGTCCATAGGTCTACAGTTTATAATTAAATCTATTTACAATAGGAATACTATATCATAATGCAACCAGTAACAAGCCCATCAGAGTTAAATATTTGCTGGAATCCTCATTATAAATCCCTGGTTTCAATTATTCACAGTTAGGTTGCAGAGGTTTTATTTTTTTCTTTATATACAATCATAAAGTTTTCATTTGGCAGATATATTTCGCAGAAATTTTCTAACTATAATGTGTGCTGCTCTTAGGAATTTTAAAAGAAAGCAATGAGAACAATTTTCAAGAAAAATGACTAAAACCAATTTTAAAATTCTTAAAATCAATCCAAAGAAACTTTGCAAATCTCAATCTCTATGTCAACGTTTTCCCCCCAGAACTCATGTCTCTACAGTTCTTTTGAATTATTTCAGAATCTGTAAAACCCCATGAAACAAACTCATATAAGAGCAATTCACTGTGTCTAGGAAACTGTATCCAATAAGGGTCCTTGGCATACCAGGGAATATACTGGACTTGGAATTAAGAAACTTGGGTTTACTTCTACTCCCAATTAATTAGTTAAATTTTAACAGGGCCCTTTCACTTTTCTGGTCCCCTTCCTTATTTATTGAATTAGGGTGTTGGAATGGATAATACACAGGTCCTTCCTAGCCTTAATTAAGGATGGGAGACAGTTGTCAATACAGCATAGTTAGATATTAGAAGCAATTGTAATTAGAACTAGAATCCCTCTGCTCATATCTGAGTTATCTTCCCTGGCACATACCTTATCTCTCTACATAACATTCTCCTCATCTATAAAAAGGCAGTGATAACAATACATATCCCATGAGAGCTTATCATGATTAAATGAAATATATAGCACATGAAGCCCTCATCATAGAATATGGCACCCATCAGTACTCAATGCTAGTTGGCAGTTTTATGTATCTATAACTTCCTTCGGTTTTCAGAAAGGACTGGGAGAATGAAGTCTTATCATTGGATGTCAAGAAATCTTTCAGCCAGTTGTTAAATTTGTTTACAGCTGGCAGACCTGCAACACCAATAATCAAGGTATCCTTGTATAGGTCCTCCATGATGGAAACTCTTTTTTGCCTTTAATTCTTTTGAAGGGATCCCAGGTTTCAAAGTTCATATCCCTTTGATGGTTATAAATCCCCAACATTTTAGTTCCAAAACCCATAATGGGCTAAAAATTAAAACCTGTCTGGGCTGGGTGCAGTGGCTCATGCCTGTAATCCCAGCACTTTGGGATGCTAAGGTGGGCAGATCACCTGAGGTCAGGAGTTCGAGACCAGCCTGGCCAACATGGTGAAATCCCATCTCTACTAAAAATACAAACAAACAAAAAAATTATCTAGGCATGGTGGTGCACACCTGTAATCCTAACTACTCGGGAGGCTGAGGCACAAGATTTGCTTGAACCTGGGAGGTGGAGGTTGCAGAGAGCTGAAATCATGCCACTGCCCTCCATCCTGGGTGAGAGAGTGAGACTCTGTCTAAAAAAAAAAATAAAACTGTCTGAAGTGTTGGCAGAAAATTCAAATTGTTCTTCATACTTGTGAAAGTAGGGGAGAAAAAAAAGAATTAGGTCTCAGCAACATCTATATCTTGAAAATAGCCTCAATAAGTAACATCAAGAGCAAGCAAAAGAAGAATTTGATCTGCAAAACCTGGTTTTGGTAATCCATTCAAGTCAGCAGTTTAATGGGGCTATTTACATTTTCCAAAATGCTTGTCCACTTCTGGCCATGCTTCACTAATGCCCAAGTCACCAAGCAGATAGCACTATGTAACCAATAACTGGGGTCCTCTGGTAACCGGTGTCCCTGTACCAGTAACGCATGCTGCCAACGTTCTAGGGCTTCAATGATGATGACAGAAATTAAGAAAAAACGGAGCATCCGTTTTTGGATGGAGAAACACAGATAGTTTTATGAGGGAGATACACTACTGAGGTAACCACAGAGGGCTAATTTAATAAGATGGAATTTATTAAATTCCAGGATGTAAGAACCCTGGATCCTATATTTCAAATTGTTTCTTAGTATTGACTGTTATCCAGCATGCATCAAGCATTTAAAGGGTGAGATGTGATTACCTTCTTTCTCAAAATGCAGAAAAGCCTTTGTTAAGAAAAACATTTCTACAACATTCTTGGTAATAGTAAGAAATTCAAGGTCTCTGTGTTTGTAACCACTTCTGCCTAAACAACCATGTTCTGTGAAAGGTGATCCATCCCATTTCCTGGCCACAGCTGACTGGATGTGGGGAAAACAATGACCCACCAAATGACTCATCCGTAGATAAGACAGCAATCTGTGACTCCTGTGGCCTAGCCAATCAGATTCTCCCTCTTAGGAATCAGTTCTAAGAGATTCAAAGGGCTATGTCCAATGAACTGCTTTACTTTCATGAAAGGAAAGTTTGAGGCTGAGGCCACGAAAAAATCAGGATAGGTGCAGCCATCTGGGCTCTGTGAATAATGAATGAATAAGCAGAAGCAGCCAGTTGGGATAGACAGAGTACTAGAAAAAAAGCAGATTACGAGGAAACATCCAAGGCCAGACACAGTGGCCGACACCTGTAATCCCAAACCTTTGGGAGGCCAAAGTAGGCAGACCGTTTGAGCTCAGGAATTGGAGACCAGACTGGGCAACATGGCGAAACCCAATCTCTACTAAAAGTACCAAAAAATTAGCTGGGCATGATAGCCAGTGCCTACAGTCCCAGCTACTCAGGAGGCGATCACCTGAGCCTGGGAGGTCGAGGCTGCAATGAGCTATGATCCCACCACTGTATTTCAGTCTGAGCAAAAGATCAAGAGTGTGCCTTAAAACAAAACAAAACAAAGCAAAATTTAGAAAAACATAGCCCTTGAAAGAGAGACATCTTGAGAAATGAGTCAGTTTTGAGAGAAGGGCTGATTCAGTTCTGTAGGTTTGGTGTTCAGTTTGATCTGGATTCCTGTGAGATCTTTCTCTCACTTAAACTACTTTGAGCTGGTTTATCTTCCTTATAACTTAAAAAGCCCAATTCAAACACTTCTCTTTCAGTAATATATCCTTTTTTACCACTGGAATTTGTTAGTATTGTCTTTCCCGAGCTTTGGATAACATAATCATTGGCTTAAAAGTTATTTTAAAATCATTTCAGCTATTTGGTTACCCTAAGAGAGTCCACATACTTCTATAGGGTTTCACAGAAATTCCAAGAGAAAGGATTAATGTAATGCTCCTGTGAGTTTCTATTCAATTCAAATTTTATAATTCAAACATTTTAAATTATTATCAACCAAACTAAGAATTAAAAGAATGCTATCTATAATTTTGAAGACAATATTTTGGACTAACAACTGAAACATTTATTGAAAAGAAATGTTTTATCTGTCTTATGGGGCTTTTTGTGTGAATTTAGCAAATTTAGCATGTATATAAGGCAGAAGTACCATTGGAAAAGTTCTAAAAAGAACTAGTTATGTAGTTATTTCATATCCACAATGCAAGGGCAAGGTTGAACAGAACTGCCCAGTGATTTTCCTTTTTTTTTTTTTAGTGCTTTGTTGAAATGGCTTAAGGGCTGCACTGACTGATGTTAACCCCCAGTATGCATTGACTGTTGAGTGTTTTTTGTTTTACTCACCAGCCCATGAGGACCATGTTTAACCTGCACACCACAGTAATGCGAATGATCTAGGTTATCTCATATAATGGTTTGCTATAGGACACCCAAACCTTCATCCCAGGAATACTTGGAATAAGACCAAACAAGATGAGTCACTTGTGGTGAAGCCACACTAACCATGCTGCCAGGGCCTTACGGTACTTTGCTCCTGGAAGACTTCATTAAGCAAAGGTGCCAACTTACATGCTTGATGAGGAGACAGATTCTTGAGTCCTTCTTTACAAGCAGAGTGTCTGGGTAAGAACCAAAGACCTCTGAGTGGAACCTATCAAAAGTCATGCATAAGAGAGTCACAGGGTAAGAGGAAGTGAAATTTGAAGTGGCCTTTCGGTCACCTCATCACCTATAAGAAAGAAAAGTCTAGTAGTTCTGTTCTTGGAATGTTTGTTCTGTTAAGATTTAGCAAAACAGTTTGACCAATAGATTTTTAAGGTTTCTTGCTGATTCTCAAGCCATAAGACTGTAAACAAACTCTCCTAAGGTCAGATATGCTGAGGTATTTATGCTACAGTCAAAAGGGTTGCTTATGCCTTGCTTAATATATGCATAGACAGATCCCAAATTACATCTATAATTTTCCATACAACAAATCAAATTTGACCCATAAATAAAGAAGTCAACTTAGGAAAGTTACAAAATAAATTTGTGAAGTTTTAGAACTACTAAAAATATTGGATCTGGAAAACCAAGTCTAATTCCACACTGAGAATACTGGATGTATCACGTGTTTCTGGCTTCAAATCATGTGTCACTGAAAACAAAGGAAGGAGGTTTTTAACATTATGTTCCTGGTCGTAAATATTTGCAGATCGCCATGATTTCTCTTTTTAGTTATTTTTTTCCATGTGATGGATGAAACACTGTATTTTTCCTTCTTTATTCACGAAACCCCAATGTCATTAAGCCTCAGTTTGTGACTGGAATGAAGGCACATTAATATATGCCCACAAAGTTACAGGATTCTTTCCACTCCCTGCTTCTAGAAAAAACTTAGGATTGGAAGAGTTTCTCCCATCACCCAAGAAATTCTGGCACTTTCCAGGGAATGACTTTACTGGTGAAGAGACAGCTGGTTGTGCTGGTTTGAATACGTCTCCTTTTTTGCCATGGTTCGTGGGCGATAAGCGGTCTAAGTCCACTGATCATTAAGAATATTACCAGTCGTGTGCAGTGGCTCATGCCTGTAATCCCAGCACTTTGGGAGGTCAAGGCGGGAGGATCACGAGGTCAGGAGATCGAGACCATCCTGGCCAACATGGTGAAACCCTGTCTCTACTAAAAATTCAAAAGTTAGCTGGATGTGGTGGCGCATACCTGTAATCCCAGCTACTCAGAAGGCTGAGGCTGGAGAATCACTTGAGTTCGGGAGGGGGAGCTTGCAGTGAGCCGAGATGGCGCCACTGCACGCCAGTCTGGGGACAGAGCAAGACTCTGTCTCAAAAAAAAAAAAAAAAAAAAAAGAATATTACCTTTTCCAGGACAGCTCCTGGTGTCCCCAGTGCTACACAGCAATGTGGCACCATCATGGCACTGCCTTTCTTTCAATCTTCCTTGCTATGCACATGCTGGATTCATCCAGAAATCAGAAAAAATATGTTTAGTTCCTTAATTCACAGGACTGGGAACTATTCATTCACCCCTTCCAGGAAGTCAATGCCGTATTATCCTCTGCATTTCCTACATTCCCATCTCTCAGAGCCCTATCGGGCCTTCAGATGTAAAATGTTCCCTTTCTCCTCTCTTCTTCCTTCTCCAAATGTAAATCAGGCATGCAAATATATGCCTGGGAGAATTGCCGAATCCATAAAGCTGTTCTCAGTTTAGGCTAAGCAGAGATCACAGTCTATATCTACATTTGCTCTGTTGGAACATCAGCTTACAATAGTTAATAAAGATAAGATACAGAATAACCTTTACACCTTAGGCTTTTGTATTTTTCAGTGAGAAGAATGTCACAGTTCTTCTTAGCTTGCCAAAGAAATTGAATAAAAATGTACTGAACTAGGAGCAAAACTTTGTGCTGGCTAGGTAAAATGACATGTGATATTGTTCACAGGAAATAATGGAAAACAGAAAGATTTTCCATCTTGTCAAGCAGATGGAATGGGCTTGGATGGAAAGAAGAGAGGAAAATGTAGAATAAATACCAGTTGTGAACTCCACTAAGAGAACTGGTAGGTTTTATATATTAAAGAGATGGGTTAAAGTGGTTTATAAGAAAACGTAATCTATTTTTCTAGTGTAATTTTACGTCATCTGGTATTATACGTGGCATATAGAGTGCAAGAAATGTGAAAGTGGAAAAAGTGAGGTTTTCAATAGAAATGTTGCGCTGGCTTATGATCCTGGATGTACTACAAAATAGTGAGATGACTCGGGAGCAGCTCAGGCCAAGGAGTGACCCACTTGAAGGCTGTCAAAGTGGAAGCTGAGACAGAAGAAAGAAAGTAGATGCTTGAATGAAGGTCACAACAGCCATAAAGGAAAAGAGAAAAGGAAGAATATATACTGAAAAATGATGACTCCATTGACAGAAAGAGAACATTAATTTAGAAGACAATTTGTGTGCTCCGTAAATCTTCAATTGTCTCCACAAAGAGGAAAATTTTCTCTGTTCTTTTTTTTTTTCTTTTATTTTTTGTGGGTACATAGTAGGTGTATATATTTATGGGGTATGTGAGATATTTTGATACAGGCATACAATGCATAATAATCACATCAGGATAAATAGAGTATCCATCACCTTAAGCATTTATCCTTTTTTTGTCTTACAGACAATCCAATTATACTCTTTTCGTTATGTTCAAGTGTACAATAGATTATTGGTGACTACAGACACTTGGTTGTGCTATCAAACACTAGATCTTATTCATTCTATAAAACTATAATTTTGTGCCCATTAACCATCCCCATTTCCTTCCCTCACCCACACCACGACCCTACCACCCTTCCCAGCCTCTGACAGCCATCATTATACTCTCTATTTCCATGATTTCAATTGTTTTCACTTTTCTCTCCCACACATAAGTGAGAACATGCAAATTTTATTTTTGTGTGCCTGACTTATTTCACTTTACATAGTGTCTCCCAGTTCTATCTATGGCATTGCAAATGACAGGATCTCACATTTCATGACTGAATATTACTCCACTGTGTATATGCACCACATTTTCTTTATCCATTTGTCTGTTGATGGACACTTAGATTATTTCCAAATCTTGGCTACTGTGAGTAGCGCTGCAAAAACACAGGAGTGCAGATAGCTCTTTCAGTCACTGATTTCCTTTCTTTGGGTGTATACAGAGCAGAGGAATTGCTGGATCTTATGGTAGCTCTATTATTAGTTTTTCTGAGGAAACTCCAAACTGTTCTCCATAGTGGTTGTTCCAATTTACATCCAACCAAAGGAGTACAAGGGTTCCCTTTTCTAACCATTCTCATCAGCATTCATTATTGCCTGTCTTCTGGATAAAAGTAATCTCAACTGGAGTGAGATGGTATCTCATTGTAGTTTTGACTTTTATTTCTCTCATGATCAATGATGTTAATTAAGCACCTTTTCATATTCCTGTTTGCCATTTGTGTGTCATCTTTAGAAAATGTCTATTCAGATCCTTTGCACATTTTAAAATCAGATTATTACATTTATTCCTGTTGAGTTGTTTGAACTCTTTATATGTTCTAGTCATTAAGCCCTTGTCAGATGGGTAGCTTGCAAATATTTTCTTCCCTTCTGTGAGTTGTCTTTCACTTTGTTGGTTGTTTCTTTTGCTGTGCAGAAGCTTTTTAACTTGATGTGATCCCATTTGTCCATTTTTGCTTTTGTTGCCTGTGGTTGTGGTGTATTACTCAAGAAATCTTTGCCTAGACCAACGTACCAGATAGTTTACCACATGTTTTTTTTTTAAGTAGTTTGAGAGTTTGAGACCTTAGATTTAAGCCTTTGATCCATTTTGATTTGATTTTTCTATAGTGATAGATAGAGATCTAGTTTAATTCTTCTGTATATTAATTTTTCGTTTTCCCAGTGCCATTTATTGAAGAGGCTGTCCTTTCCCCAATGTATGTTCTCGGCTTCTTTGTCAAAAGACGGTGCGTCCTCTTCAATGTTTTGCATCAGTGTTTCATAGTTTACACTGTGGAGACGTTTCACTTCTTTGTTTAAGTTTATTCCTAGGGTTTTGTTCTTGTTGTTTAGTTTTGTTTTTGAGATGGAGTCTCGCTCCGTCGCCCAGGCTGGAGTGCAGTGGTGCCATCTCGGTTCACTGCAAGCTCTGCCTCTCAGGTTCACACTATTCTCCTGCCTCAGCTTCCCAAGTAGCTGGGACTACAGGCGCCTGCCACCACATCTGGCTAACTTTTTGTATTTTTAGTAGAGACAGGGTTTCACCATGTTAGCCAGGATGGTCTCCATCTCCTGACCTCTTGATCCACCCACCTCAGCCTCCCAAAGTGCTGGGATTACAGGTGTGAGCCACCGCACCTAGCCATTCCTAGTTTTCTTTTTATCTTATTTGTAGCTATTGTTAAAGAGATTACTTTCTTCATTTCTTTTTCAGATTATTCACTGCTGTCAAATAGAAATGCTACTGATTTTTGTATGTTGATTTTGTATCCTGCAACTTTACTAAATTTGTTTATCAATGCTAATAGTTTTTATGGAGTCTTTAGGTTTTCCAAAATAAGATCATGTTATCTGCAAACAAGGATAACTTTACTTCTTCCTTTTAAATCTAGATGCCCTTTGAAATATTTGTCAAATTTCTCTAGCTAGTGCTTCTAGTACCATGCTGAATAACGGTGAAAGTGGGCATCCTTGTTTTGTTCCAGATCTTAGAGGAAAACCTTTTGGTTGTTCCTCATTCAGGAGAAGACTAGCTGTGTGTGGGTCTGTTGTAGATGACTTTTATTGTGTTGAGATATGTTCCTGCTATATCCAGCTTTTTGGGAATGTATATCATGAAGAGATATTGAATTCGATCAAATGACTTTTCAGCAACAATTAAAATGATCAGATGGTTTTTGTTCTTTATTTTGCTGATATGATGTATCACACAGGATGATTTGTGTATCAACATCCTTGTATCCCTGGGATAAACCCCACTTGGTCATGATAAATGATTTTTATTAATATGCTGTTGAATTCAATTTGCTAGTATTTTGTTGAGGATTTCTGCATCAATGTTCATCAGGGATATTGGCCTATATTTTTGTTGTTGTTGTTGATGTATCTTTGTCTTGTTTTGATTTTAGTGTAACACTGTCCTTGTAGATTTTGTTTGGAAGTATTCCCTCCTCCTCTACTTGTTGAAATAGCTTGAATCAGATTGGTATTAGTTTTCTTTTAAATGATTGCTAAAATTTAGCAGTGAAGCCATCGGGTCTTGGGCCTTTCTTTGCTGGGAGACTTTTTATTACAGCTTTGATCTCATTACTTGTTGTTGATCTGTTCAGATTTTGGATTTCCTTGTGATTCAATCTTGATAGGCTTTATGCGTCTAGGAATTTATCCATTTCTTCTAGATTTTCCAACTTATTGGCATATAGTTGCTCACAGTAGCCTCTAATGATCCTTGTAATTTCTGCAGTATTAGTTTTAATGTCCCCTTTTTCATCTTTGATTTTATTTATTTGACTCTTTCTGTTTTACTTAGTCTGGCTAAAGGTTTGTTGATTTTGTTTATCTTTTCAAAAAGCAACTTTTAATTTCATTGAATTTTTGTATTTTTTGTTTCAATTTTATTTATATCTGATCTTTATTATTTCTTTTTTCTAGTAATTTTGGGTTTGATTTTCTCTCTCTTTTCTAGTTATTAAAGATGTATCATGAGGCTGTTTGAAGTTTTTCTACTTCTTTGATGTAGACACATATTTATAACTATATACTTCCTTCTTAGTACTGCTTCTGGTATGCTTTTTGGTATGCTGTGTTTCCATTATGATTTGTTTCAAAAAAGTTTTTTAATTTCCTTCTTTATTTCTTCATCCACCCTTTGGTCATTCAGGAGCATATTTTTGATTTTCCATGTGTTTGTATAGTTTCCTAAATTCCTCTTGTTATTGATATCTAGTTTTATTCTATTATGGTTAGAGAAGGTGCTTGATATGATTTCCAATTTTTAAAACATCTTTTAAGACTTGTTTTGTGCCCTAACACACAGTCCATTGTTAAGAATGATCCATGTGCTAAGAAAAGAAATGTGTATTCTACAGCTGGAAAAATTGTTCTGTAAGTATCTATTAATATTAGGTCCATTTGGTCTATACTGCTAAGTCAAATGTTTCTTACTTTATTTTCTGTCCACATGCTCTATCTAATGCTGAAAGTGGGCTGTTGAATTTTCCAGCTATTATTGTATTGTGGTCTATCTCTCTCTTTAGCGCTAATAATATTTGCTTTAAATATCTAATCGCTCCAGTATTGGGTGCATATACATTTACAATTGTTACATTTTCTTGCAAATTGAACTCTTTATCCTTACATAATGAGCTTTCTTGTCTCTTTTCATAGATTTTTGAATTGAAATCTATTTTATTATATATAAATGTAGTCAGTCCTGCTCTTGTTTGGTTTTCATTGGCATGGAATATCTATTTCCATCCCTTATTTTCAGTCTATATGTATCTTTATAGTTAAAATACCTTTTTTCCTTTTTTTTTAATTATTATTATACTTTAAGTTCTAGGGTACATGTGCATAACGTGCAGGTTTGTTACATATGTATACTTGTGCCATGTTGGTGTGCTGCACCCATCAACTCGTCAGCACCCATCAACTCATCATTTACATCAGGTATAACCCCCAATGCAATCCCTCCCCCCTCCCCCCCCAATGATAGGCCCCGGTGTGTGATGTCCCCCTTCCCGAGTCCAAGTGATCTCATTG